>NC_069362.1:3891590-4194621 GCF_021730395.1 Mercenaria mercenaria | reverse complement strand
TATATCTTCAGGCACAGACTGTATTAATATGTAAATATCAGGAAAAAAAGGATTAAATGGTCCTCATGGGCACAACTACAGGCGAAATCACACGTGTTACAAGCAAATACGTCAACAGACAAGATACGTAACTGATATCTAATTCATGGCACACTGGCTTTCTTAAATATATTCCAGTTCTTTATGTGATAACAAAACGGTGCTTAGATTGCACAAAAAGTGGGCAAAAATGACTAAAAGAGGTTAATCAACTGTGTTCTTTTGTTGCAGAAAATACATACGTTTGGCGGCAAAATATCAATAGGATTATTTGTTAAGATAGAAGTATCTTGAAATTAGTTTAATCTGTATATGTATTTTGTACAATAGCTTTCAAATCGGTATTCTGTAAAAATGGACACTACAATAGTTTGAACAGTCTGGATAGTTTGCAGTGAACACTATAAGAATATTGACATCGCTAACTTCTGATCAATTTTATTAGGAAATTATTACAAAATTGTACTTTTTACACATGATACTCTGTGCACGACATTTTTCCTACGTGGATATTAAAAAAGCTACCAAAATTTAAAAATTGATTACAACATAAGTAACAAATATGACCTTATATTTATTTATTTTATTTTCCAAAACTGTGTGCATTTGATTTCCCACAGTATTTTTAAAATATCAAATTTTAATTTATTCAAAATTCTTCCGCTGAAAACAGAGATATTGTAGTATTAAAGCAAACGTTGCAGCAAACTAATGATAAATAGTTTTGTGATAGAAATACAGTTCAATATCAAGTAAAATTTGTGTTACTAAAACATATATTAATTAGTAATGATAATTAAAAATGGACAATGGAAAATTATATGAATAATTATTCACTCGATATTCCTTTACATGTTATGGTTTGTGTTTGTAGTAAAGCAGACACAATTCTGGTCTACGGCGAACATTTTCAGCATTTGCCGTTGGAGGAAGAACCGAGATAATCCCCACGGGCATTGTTTCATGCATGGGCGGCAACCTTGGTAGAACCTTGATCCGCCGTAAGCTAGCCGGATGGCTTTCACACATTAAGTATCCTACTATCAAAGAGAGGTTTCGAACGAACATAGATGAGGAAAGAGTCATTTGAAGCCGGCGACATTAACCAATTAACCACAGACGCATCTGTGAAATGTCTATTACAATTCATAATAGTCTCTTTACAACTTTTTACTGCGAAAAAAAAAAAGATATGTACATACTGCTGTATATAATATTTAAATCAAATAAGTTAAACTACCGTTTTATATAGTTTGTATGTATTTGAATTTGTGAATTTCTGAATAAAGTGGGCGTAGTTGATATGACAATGTCCATTGCTGTCGTAAGTTTGCGCACAATTTGTCTTATCGTCCAAGCCACAGACGTACTATTACTTTTTATTCTTTGACTAATTGTTGAAATTCAAAAGACTGATTGGTGTCTATTTACATTTCTTTTATCTTGAGGTACGGTTTGGACAATGTCTGTGTATTAAGTAGTCTGTAGTCGTGGTTTTTATGCAACCAGGAAAATATATGTATGTTTTAAGAAAATGAAAACACACGCAATCGTCCCATTGTCGCACAAATGGAAAAGAAGGTGCCATTTACTGACAAACGGATGCCATAAATACGAAATGTATTCAATCAATTCAAATATCAATGGAAATTATTTGTCACTCACACACCATCTAGGAAGAGTAACACATTCTTGTTAATAGTACTGACTTGTGTTATTATACTATCAAAAGCGCAAAAGCGATTACTTGGATCTAACGAGTCTTGTTTGTATTACAATAATGGTTCATGTTTGATTAGATCAAGGGCTAATTGGCCCATTTGTATACATCAGTTTGGAAGAGAGAAGTTAGCCAGTACTAAATATAAAACGTTAAATCTGTGAATTACTGATATGGCCAAAAGAAAGTCAATGTTATGATTCAAAGCCTTTTGTGCTAACTGTACGTAGGCCGATACTAGACTTGCTTTTATGTTCAAAACTTTTATGTTTTGTTACAGAATTTGACCGATTTCCTTGTTTCGTGAACGTTGTTCATATATAGAATTCCAGTTAAAATAACAGATAAACAACTGTAACAGACATGAAAATAAAAATCAAATTATTTCCATTTTTTATTTAAAAAGAGAGATGTAGGGTATTGATGAAAGTAATGATATTCAACTTTGTAGTGGTGATTCAAAATCCTCTGAAGTAGAAATCGCTCCAAACATTAGTAACAGTTTTTCCATCTATCGAAATAGATATAAAATAAATAGGTTCATTTTTTTGCCAATGAATTTAAATAATAACTTTCATATCAACATATCCGCTGGCAAAGTTCAAGAACATAACAGCACTCGTTTTTTTTTAAAAAAAAAGACAACAATGTTGTTGTTATATAGATATGACCGATATTTGAAAACGTACAGGTTTTAATTTATCAATACTGCTTTTACGCTTTTGTTTTGATCCGAAGAGAGCACATTTAATTTTGGAACGTGGCTTTCCCTGTTTGATATTGAGCCTTGTCTTTTACTAAAAAAAAAATAAAAGATGAAAGTCAATTGTCAACAAGCGGTTCTTGGCTGATATCCTGGACATTCCCGACTTCTACGAAATGCAACTGTCTGAAAGAATCTGCATGAAGAATTATCAGTCCTCACACCTGATATTTACATAAAATAACAGAAGCTACCCTAAAGTTCTTACCTGCTTCATTTTTTTCCGTTACCAAATTGTTAAACGATCATTAATACAAAAACAAGGTACAATTATTATATCTATATTACTGTCTTTAACAAGGTACAATTGTTATATCTATATTACTGTCTTTGTTAAATTCACATTTTCATCATCACTCCTCTAAATTGACACAATTGCACATACCTAGTTGATAATCAATGCCTAAGTGTAAAGTGAATTTCAGGAAAGACTCCTCTGTTTTAGATAAATGTTAACCTGGTTCATCAAATTGCTCTAGGGTCATCTTACCATTTGAGTTATAAGAATTACATGTATATCATTGCATGAAAACCAAATGATAATCGTAAAGTCAGGCCTGGACCGAGGGGGGCCCATGCCCCACCAGTTGGCTGAGAAGTGGCCTATACACATCAAAGATTACCAGACAGAGCCCCTGACCCCAGTAAAATGCGGGGATACCCCTCCCGTTAAAGTTTAGTTAAAACATAGCAGAGACCACCATTTCATTCCTGTAATTCAAACATTTCAAGGGGGGACCACCAACTAGAGCAGAGGGACCCCTTCTGTACCTACACCTTCTCGGCACTATGCGCCTCGCCAGTGACGCCTCCGTTCTAAACTGGTCATCCTCCAACCCTCCCAAACAAATATTTCTAGACCAGGCCCTGAAAGTCAAAATCAAACTGACGAAAATCATAAAACTTCATATTTACTTCACTACATTCATTCAGTACTTTAAATTCTGTGTGATATGTTCGGTTTTTATCCAATAATACAGCAGTATGGCGAATGATATAGTGAATTATTGATTTTGTCTTTTAGATAATCAAAATGTAATTCTGTCAAGAAAACGTTAACGTTGTTACTTGTCTGTTTAAGTTTAATCATTTATGACATTCTGTATCCCTTGCTGAGATAGCACTTCTTAACATAACGAGTATATTGAAATATATTGTGTCACCTTAATCAATACAATATGTGAAGAAAAGATCCAATGCCATTATCGAACAACCAATAACTGGATAGTATTTTTAAGATTTTGTAATGCAAATCTTGTTCAATTTCGTACAGCGTCAAGCTACATTTGTAATAGAAAGATATTTGCATTATTTCAAATTTATTGCATATTAATTCTAGATGTAATTTCTAGGCTAGCCTGAATATTTTATTTTATATTGAAATGAATATAGAATTTGAATGAAGCAAAAGGTGCAAGTGTATAGTGTTTAGCTTGTTCTTTAAAAATAAACATTTTGATTTGACGTATTGATCATTTATTCCTACATAGGTCCTACTTCAAGAATGAGGCTGACTCTGAAGAGAAATTATATACTTTCAGTGAGTCTAAATGATATAAATGTAATGGTTATATGAAGAAGGCGTTCCATTGCTTTAAAACATATATAAATATTTTAATCAATCATTCAGTCCTATAAAATTGCTAGTTACAAGTAAGTTTGGGGCCAGTAGAAAATTTTGGAACAGTGGTGATTACTTTTATTGTCTGGTCATATTCTGCTGTTCCCATCTGTTTCACTGAAAATCACAGACTTTTTTCTATTCAGGAAAAAAAACTTAAATGAAGAACTATGTAATGTAAGTGGATGATTTTATTACTTAATCGTGTTGCCGATATGGTACCTAATTCTTGAGTACATTCCTTTTCCAAAAATATTATACCCGACCATATATCAAAATAAGTTGCACAGTGATCAGTTTCATTTCACTGTATAGTTATGATCAACCGCTTCTTTCGAACTTTATAAATCTGGCTACTCAAGCAATTTGCAACGTTATTCAAAATAACGTACAATTATGTTTATTTTATCCAAAGCAGTATTGATTATAAAGTCAATAGTTTAAAATATAACCCTAACGTCTATATTGTGGTACAAAATTGTGTCATGTCAATTACAAAATGCGTTTGATCGTTATATGCATTATGATATGATAAAGTAATGCAACAATTTTCATGCCAGTTTTAAGCAATTTTTAGATGCTTATGCAAAAGCGTCTATTGAGAAGATGTTATAAAACACTTCATATAATGTGGACTTAAACATACAATGTTTTTTTAATATGTATGGAGTACGTTGTCATTGGAGCGGTGCTGCAGTTATATTTGTTATCTTCTGGTACATTTGCATTGTGAAACACGAAAAAGATCATTTTCGTTTTAAAACGCGTGGCTAATTTCCCGTTGAAAATATCTACCATCAATTCAAATAACAAACTTCCTACTTTGTCTCTTCATTGCCTACGCTTTAAGTCTAAATAAGATATAATGAACCAATCTGATAATTTATGAGATTCGTCGGCAACCTTTGTTAATAATCTACTCCATTTACGCGACAGCTATATTACTGTATAAGATACACTGGACGACCGACTGAATTACCAATACAAACAAATGGAAACTTTACAGGTCGCTTAACACGACTGAAAATGGAAATGTTGCAGGCTCGCTTTGATTGAGCCTATTCATGGACGGTAGTGGAAATTCATGCTACCGTCTACGCCCTCTAGCCCAGGGTTGAGCGATTATGAACGTTTAAACATGTTAAAAGAACTAAAATGCAATTTATAGACATCCGCAGATGTGTTCATATGGCGATGGACATGGAGACTTTAATGATACACCAGTTTGTGATTCCTTGAAAGGCGGCTTATGGTCTCCAGTTAAAATAATGGGCTTGTCCTAAACGAGAAACCTTGAAGAAATTCTTATGTCTAATGGTTGGAATAGATAATACTGAATAAGAAAGTAGCGAAATAAGTAGCATATTTAATTTAGTTTGATATTTTGTCTGTATATCAGATATGTTATGAGAATCTTTTGTTTCTGATTTATTAGCAATCTACTCAAGTAACGTATTACAATTATATTACTGAATTAGAGTCACAGGAGGACTGACTTATTTTGATAGGACGAAGATATTCATATGTATGTCTAATAACAAAAGGGACTAAGTGGATATTAACAAATTAATGTTAGATATAAACATTATACAAACAAATTAGAATGTCCATTACAGATGAACTTGTTTTAAGATCAGTAACAAAAAACCAGTTTTGTCACGATAATAATAGTACAAAAAAGGGATGAAACATTTTAGTGATTCATCGTTTTACACTTATTTGAAAGCAATAAACTTGATTAAGACATGCTATTATGTTAAACATTTGTTAAAACATCTGCCATTGCGTATTCACATGTGGCGTCGTTTCATAAGGTAAACCGGCCCTGCTGATTCATTTTGGCGAGATTCAACCCTGTATTCTTCAGGATTTCTGATTGAAACTGAGGTTACTTCAAAAACTTCACTTCAAATCCTTCATCTAGTTATTTACTATTGTGCATGTCTTAACCGTATTCTCAGTAAAATGCCTTGATCTTATGTTTACTTAAACTGTAGTCAGATTTATATCAATGTATAAAATAAAGGCTGTCTATCCCTAGCATAATTATGGAATTTATTGGAAGTAAGAGATAAATACACCCACTATCAGGAAGGATATTTATGTGAATATAACTGACAGTAAAAGCAAAGGGTTTCAATGCATGAACCCAGTACATAAGCCGTGCAGTACAACATTTCTAAACTACTATCATAATTACCTCCTGGTTTAATATGAGAAACCTTTTCTTTGTGCAAACAAAATTAAAACACCCTGTAACTATTTCTAAATAAGTAAACTCATATGCATAGAAAATAAATGACACTAAAATAATACGTTTTTCAGTATCAACCATAAATGAAGGCATTGTAATGTACAATTTGAATGGTGATTCGCCACGGGACATTAAGCTTTCGTATTATTAGAATCCATTAATTTTTATGCAAATGGCAACCTTTTATCACATTAGCAAGAATGGAAAGCATAATATCAAAATAATTTTTTCCCTCCCCAACAATAGACTTTCTACTTTCAGTTTAATTCGTTGATGAGAAGTATTTGGTAGTCTTTTATAGGAGTAAGGATACGACAACAAAAACCAAACAATACTGCAGCAACTCAAATAGCATTCTACAAAGCTAGGGAATTACTTGTGCAATTTATTGCTTTGGTTTCATAAAACCTCTACCAAAGTCAAAACGATATGTAGAACATTGGTTAGTGGTCACTGTTCAATAGAATTGTAAATTGATACCCTTGTCAAATCAGTTTGAAACGAAGCGAATAAAGCTATGTATGAGAGCGTATTTTGTTTTGTTTATCATACTGCAACATATATAAGGATTCACTGGAAATTAATCAAGTGTAAATACAAAAAATAAGGCAATGACGATTGTTTTATTGTTTACATACTTATCGAAATGCATCATATAAAACTCAAATAATCAAATACTAAAATATTTGACTGTTCAGGTCATATGGCGACGGTCGAATACTTTGGTAGACACACAGACTTTCCAAAAGATGAGGGACCAAGCACCTACATTAACCAAACACATTTACATAAATTATTAGTATTTCGTCAGAATGCCGTATAAAGGAGTTCAATTTCGATGGAAAAAATAAAGGTCACCTGCTCGTATGTACAGATTATTTTTTTAGATCGGGTGGCCGATCAATAACAACAAAGCATTTAGTAAACGGGCTTCGAACACTAATTTTACTTAAAAACGGAACCTAACATGAACCCCTTATGTTGTCAGTTCTATTTATTTTCTATGGAAAGTGAACAGAATATCAGTTTTCAAAGCAGTTCACTTATTGACCAAAAATCGGGACATCCTTATTTAAACTTCTGTTTCACTTCATGCACATTGATCTGTAGAGTAAGTAGTTTGATGTTATCATAACTTACAGAAATGATAAACTTGTGCTAGGGACGTGAGAGGTGTTGTACATTCCATCACTACTCATGAACAGACTCAGTTGAAACGGAACTGCTATTACTTTGCTTGGTTGCAGTCTATGCTTCTTCGAAATGATCTTTTTACAGATTTTATTGTCAATTGAAAAATGGTGTAAATACATACAATTTGAAACAAACCTACTTTTTATGGCCATGTTATTAGAGTAATTGACTTTAAATCAATCTCCTATTCACCTATGCATTTGTAATTTTTTTAAATATTTTTGGTCTGCTGACAGCACACATTTTTAGACATTTATTGAAAAATATATCCTAAAACATAACAACAAAACCCGATGAAAACAAATGTAACGAAATACTAAGGACATCTGAATATTCAGCCTACACGGGTGGTAAACGCGCAATCCAATTCCCGCCGGGAATACGCTTAAAATGGGTTGCGCAACATCCGGTGCTGGTGTTGCGCGTAAAAAAAGACGAAATTGAGGTATGTGAAGTTATCATTTTGCTTAGTATGAGACAAGAATAAATTTTCTTGAAAAAAGCAAAATGCTATTCGACACAGATATAATACATCATATGTGTAAAATATCTGGTTTGTAATTTATGATTCGGCTCTATTATCACAAAAACTCTGGCGACACGAAACGTGAAAAAAGTATGAAATCAACAAAAATGGCAGTTTCTGACCTCATATGCCTAATCTGAGGACATCTGATGCTTTTTATGATAACTCAACTGTTATAAAGTAACGAATATCAAAATTATTTGTTTCAAATCCTGCTTACGGGGACATAATTGACAAAATAATCATCGGGAATGGGGTTGCGCACCGGGAATGGAGTTGCTCATATACATCATAATGTGTATAATGTATACGCGCAACTCCATTCCCGGGGCGCAACCCCATTCCCGATTATTTTTTGCCAATCTTTCCCCCAAAAGCAACATTTCATTCAAGTGTATGTAATATTCATGACTGTTTTACACGTGTTTGATCATTCGAAGCGTCAAATTTCCAGAAAGAAGGCACAAGAGTTAGAAAATTTGCATTGTTCATGATTCCATGCTTTTTTGACAGCTCGAGCCATCAGAGTTTTCGTGATAACAGAGCCGATTCTTAAATTAATAAGTTGGTATTTCAAACATATGATCCTTATTCATTTTTGTGTCGAATAGCATTTTGCTTTTTTCAAAAGCACTCGTAAATGTGTAATTATTTACAAAAACAAAAACCCACCTACCTCGATTTTGTATATATTGATGCGCAACACCAGCACCGGAAGTCGCACAACCCATTTTTAGCGTATTCCCAGTTGGAATTGGATTGCGCGTTTATCACCCGTGGCCTAAGAGCAAAACTATGAGCAATGAATTTGTTTATTATAAATGCCCTGCTGTTGATTGTTTCTTAAATATCATGAGATAAAATTTGGTTTAACCATTATTTTGCATACGCCATTTCTCCTTTTTTTTCCAACGAAACAACTCATGGTGCATTATTTTATGATAAAAAGTATTCACATTTCAACAAAATTGTTAGTTTTAATAATAGTTAATAAATATTTATCTGTGGCATCAGCGTATCAAAGTCGTAGAGCAATACATAAAATATTAGAAATTGCTCTGTAATAGCATTAAAACAGTAATGAACTTTTAAGCCATATGCATTTTTGATGATGGATTTTAAAATGTCAATTTCTAAACGTTTTGTAATTTGACATTTTGCTGAGTTGCATAACAAAGCAGGCGTGATTTGAATATACTTTTTTCTTATGGTATTGTAAAAATTTATTGTTTCAAAATTGTTTCTCGCCATACTCCATTTTTTCAAACAATATCGAACACTAGAAACACGATGGTCAGTTAAATTACTTGAATTTATTATTATGAATATGTGGTGTTCGCAATACCGTGTGGTAGATTAATTTATTTATTAGAATTAAGATATGGAAATCTAATATTCTTATCCGATAAATTGCTATAAGCGTAATCGTTGTAATAATTTAATTTTACAAAGAATAAAGAATAGGACATACGCGACAACTGAAATTGTTCCTTATGACCGGAAATTTGTTATATTCATGTTCGTTACAAATGAAGTTTTCTGTAATTCATAACCCCATATGAACGAATAACTTTTTAAAATATCGGAGCCATCTTCATTGTTTTTTTTATATCTCTACAAAAGTTTATTGCCTAATATTTGATATTAAGCGAGTGGCGCACATCAGACATGAGTCGCCTTCAAAACAAAAATACGTACACCATTAAGTTTTTTTCATTCATATATTGCTGATATTCGTATGCATCCGAATACCAAATTTAAGTGTTAAAATATCTGGATTATCTACAAAAAATGAAAGGTAAATGTAGGGTCTCTTGAAATATTGAGCATAGCAAACACAGCCAGTGTCGCAAATCGGACAAAAAATTGTAGTGGAAAGGGTTGTTTCAAATATCAATCAATATTTTAATTTAAATTTATGGAATATTCTATAATGGATAAAATATTGATGTAGGGGGAAATAAGAAAAACATAGGGAGGCATAAAAATTGGACGTAGGTGTCGGTGGTTGAAGGAAACAAGCGCCATCAATATACAAGACAATGGATATAAAACATAAAATGATGTGGAAAGAAAGAAAGATAATAAATGTAATATGGACACCGACTTGGAACGGTCGGTAGGTAACCTACATAAAGGAAACCGGTGATTTAAACGCATTTGGGGCATGCCAACATAATCAAAATCATTATAGCAGGTGAAAAGTGCATTTTCAGCAGATTTCAGTTATTAAATGGTACACTGTATAATGTTTAGATTCCCATTAGCAATATACGTTATACAGCTTCTTAATAAAGTATTTATTTTGATAGAAAAAAAACATGCATTTTTACATACTATTTTAAGGTACATGAAAAAGAAGTTTCAGACTTCTTTTTATTGTAAAGAAAGGTTATTCAAAATGTCCTTGTAATGTTATAGTTAATTCATCTTTAAATGTTTTACTAATGGGATATCTGATTTACTTTATATTACAATAAACCTGCATTATATTAAACTAGCCACTTGATTTTGTGGACAATTTGAGGTTATTATGTGGTTAACGATAACTCCTACAAAAATACGAGTTTAACCGCAAATGATAAGAATGATAATAATGCAGTGTGTATATAAAAAGGAAACTAATATATAAATTGTAACAAGACATCATCTGAAATTAATATCTGAAGGTAAAAGGTAACAACGGAAACATATTGTTAAGTATATATCTATCCAAGCTCTAAAATATTTCTTATTTCCTTTTTCAAATGATTCGATAGTGTTTTTACCTAATTGTTTTCTGCAAATACATGAAGTATATTCACATACAAAGCTCTGCTTTAGATTTTCTTTTTATACGGATTTACACATCCATTTTATGTATAGTACACTGCTACAGTTTTTCGTGATCAAGAAATGAAATTGTGTAAAGCTTGCATTGACTGGTGCGTTCCATTGGGACCGTATGATATTTAATTTCCGCTCATTGTAAATTGATACAGACATAAACTGTAAAAACACCTACGTTTATTCTACAATAAGACATGTACTTTCTCACATCCGTAAAACCGTGCTTGTACAAATAGCAGTGTGTAATACTATTAGGTTGTCAGATATCTAGTTTTTGTTTGCATGCAAGTCACGTCTCCGATGTTATGATCCAGACATATCAATCAACTTGTTTTATGTCTGCAGGCACATCCTGTATCAATATGCAAAAACTCGGGATATAAAGGATTAATGGTCATCATAGGCACAACTACAGGCGAAAGAAAACGTGTCATTATAACTATCAGACAGGCAAATACGGCAACAGACCAGTTATGCATCAGCATAACAAACTTACATCTCATTCTTCGTACTCTGTCTTTCTTAAATGTGTCCGCGAATTGTATGCAGTAATAAAACAGCGCTAAATTTGCACGGACAACAGCCAAGGAATAACAAAACAAAACGCATAATGTATGCTAAAAAGGGAGATTTATTTTTGTTGCTGTTGTAGCAAAAAAGACCTCTTGATAATCTGCAACTGTTAATATAGAAATATATTTTAGTATTTGGAAGCTTTCGTAGATCTTTTCAAGCTGTTGTTTTGAATAAATGCGAAAATCAATTAGTGTAATAATTTGAAATTTTTAGCGAACAGGTTAATATTCTTAACATCATTGTCTTTATCTGGCAAGCTTCCGTCACAAAATTAGTTTTCAAAAGTATGGAATTAACATGTATGATGAAAGTTTAAGCAAACAACTACAATATAACAACTGTATATAATTGTACTGAGATGTCAAAGAAATTTAGGTCCACACTAGTTATTGCAAAAACTATGAGTTTTATTCCTCAACAAGATCAGATGGAAGTGTTACATACGTAAATTTCTCTTTTTGCATGCAACCTTGTACACAACGGCAACTTTCTCCAATGTTCAAACTAATGCTTGTTTGTTTTCAAAAGTTGAAATTTCTCCAGTAGGAATATTACTTAACGGCTGATTCAAGGACTAAGTTTTAGTGGATTTTGCACATCCTCCAATACACAGACTTATTAAACCAACTCTGCTATTATTTTACTTGGATGAGTTCTGTGCTTCAAAAAGATCTTATTAAATATTTTATTGATTTTCACAACAGCCTCTTCGTTCCGTCCGGCGGCCGAAACCATTGTCCCTTAACTTGAACTCAGTGTTGTTATATATTCTTATCCTTTTGGAATTATGGAGTCTGTGTTCAATACTAGAATTTCGTTTCTCCTAATACCTAGACTTAATCAAACCGAATTAGATATTTTCACTTGTTGCGTTCCTTTCTTTCAGAGCAAATATTAAAACTGGTTTCTACATGCTTTAATTCAAAGCAAGATAAGCAGACATGGTTGAAAATTGGTATGTATTTGCATTCCATATACTGTTCGTAGACGGCCCTGTTATATACATTAGTAAGTCCATCATTATTTTTGAAATTAGCATAAAATTGCCACTGCCTGCTGCTGATCTATGTATTCCTTTCTAATATCATTCTTAATTTTATCATTTCAAAGGTCTGTAGACTTTATATCGGCGTTGGTAGCATCGTTAAACCCAATAATCGTATCCTTTTCCCCGGAAGCTGTGTTTCTAGCCATCACGTCTGTGAGGTATTTGTCGTGGAAGAAATGTTCGCATGATTGGCTCTCTCAAAAGACTTAAACAACCACTGAAAGGAGACATGTGGTGCGGCTTGCCCTCAGAAATCGACGCTTCACTAACATGGTTACTCATTCTGTGGCCACAAATTATTACGAAATTTAGTCATAATGCATGGAACATGACGGGAGAGTTCCACGATTATGTGACAGCATTATTACGTCAGAATTACATGACTATGTTGAAATAACGTAATTATGAAGATATTCCGTTCAGTACGTTATATACCTCTCCTATATGGGTAAACCGGTGACCAGTATTTAAACATTCATTAAAAGAAAGAGAAGGAAAAATCACATATTGTTGGAATCATTGTAACTTTGCTTTTTGCATTCCTCATTCTGTTTTACAGTATTCCTGTTGAAGGATCAATGTATAAAATATGTATTCATATAAGGCATACGTATAAGTAGAAAAAGAAATAAAACTTATCACTTATGCTTTGTATGTTGATGAAAACAAACACCCATTCGTAAATTGACTGACACTTGCTTACTTCAGTAAATTGATTCCAGTCAAATCTAGTTTGGGTAGACCTATATTGATTTTTATATTTTGCTAAATGTTTCCTTTTTGAATTCAGTATTAAAGTTTGCCTGTTTCGTGATTGCATAAGATGCGTGTTGGTATGCACTGGAAACAATAACGCCTCTCGGTTCTTTCTACACTGGAATAGAAAGATGTCACAGTGATTCGATTTGCCTTCACGTGCCATATCATAATTTTTAACATTGATATGCGTTATAGTGTAGACTATTAGCCATGGCACAAACTGGTGCATGTAAGAGCAGCTCTGTATAAAAAAATATCAAATTCAATGAACTGCCGACTACTTGAATAGCGCCGCATGGAATGAGGAAATCATTTGAACGCATGGAAAGAAACTCAGTAAACAAAACAAAACTGATTTTGACTTAATCCATTCTTGAAAAGTTATCAAATGTGTAACACCCCCTAGTTCCGGCTTAGATTGATTCCTATCAGGAATATTGAGTGGATACAATGTTCCCAAAGGAAACCAGTTCCATAAAATTGCGATCAGTCAGATAGATCAGATCATATCACATGTATAGCTATCAGCTGAGATTTCAAATTGTTAAAACAAAACTGTCATTAAAATTATTTTTGTAATTTCAAGGATTCTTAACTTTCGTCATTCTAACTTAAAACTATAAGGTACTATATTTGAATTATGATCCATGAATTATCCCTTCCTTTGTCGACATGACTGTTTGTGGTACCCTAACGATATCTCATTTAACATTGGCGAGCTTAATTAATTTGCATGTCTGTCATTTTGCAACTTGTAGCATTCTTACTTTATCTTTTCTCTTTTATTTCGATTTTTGTCTCAACACTAAATTGTGTGGCGCATTGAATGATATAACACGATTTGCAGCAATTTACGGTAATGGAGGTGCATCCTGAAAATACGACAAACTTGCCAAACAAATGTTCTCTTTCCATGCAATATGCATTGAATTATAGCAAAGATGTGAAATTTATAATGTTTCTCTGTGCAAAACAGGAAAAAAGTCATCCATATTGCATTACCAAATAAATGCTTTGACGACACAAAATGTCTTGAATTCCCATCGGGTCATAGATTGAAACTGACTGCATCACAATTGTATAAAGGTGTTCCAATATTAAATGCAGATGTTTTAGTGAAAAAATATTCGTTTGGCACAGGAATTGAATAATCAGAATACAGTTTGAAAGGATTAATTATTTGTTCATATTGAAGTGGGGTGATAAAGGCTTGAGTACACTGGCCCCACACTTTTAACGAAAATTCAGTAGTAATGACAGTACTTTAACTTTTTATGATGTCATGCACCGTTACAGATTTGGGACTATAGAGTAATAGCTGTGTCAGTTTTCGTGTCCGCGATTCTTTCATTGAACTTATTATATACTCATGAAGATTTCCGATATACGTATTTGCCGCAATTTAATAAGCGTGTTTTGGGAGAAGTATGAACATTATTCAAGAACATTATTTTTGCTTAAAACCTGATATTTGATACCTATGATATAGAACAGTTTAATTCATTCTGCATGTTTGACTAACACCTGAAAAAGTTTTCTGACTAATACAAGTATATAGTTCCGATTCGTGATATTTCTTTAACTGATATATAATTCTAATATGACAATACGTACTTACTTCTAACGATAAACGCCCGTGTCATCAACTAAAAGCAAACGTTAAGTCGACAGTCTTTTTGTTGTCGATTGGTCACGTTAAAACTCGGACACGATTAATGTATATGTTGTCCATGTTACAGACATAATGCTGTTTCATTATTAGTTGCAATAAATGAATACAAATCTATCAAATATTTATTATTTGAGAAAAACTATCTATTATTTGCAAATATCATAAAATTAGCACATTGCATTTAATGCGGTCCTGGAACTCATATAAAACAGGAGGAACATTTAATTGAAGTTTTTTTTTTATTTCATCAGATTTAAATTTGAATTACGAAAACAAAACTTTGATGACTGATTCAATATTTATTGTTTGCTTCTCTCTATAGAGCGTTCAAGTCACTTCGCTCTAATTAATGTGCGTGAACTGCACGTGATGTGTCGCGTCATCTACCATTAATTAAACTAACTTGATAATAACTAGTACAAAAAAGTAATGAGATAGAATAGACCGGTGATAAAACACTAAAGGAAAGTGTATCTAAAGAAAAGATTTCAGTGGTTATATAAACATACCAGTACCTTAGCGACAGAGCATAGTTACATGCATTGCTACAATATTTTGCCAAATTAAAGCTTATAATGATAAACGTTAGATCAATAAATGAGATGGATAAATAATGTATGTGTCTTTAATAACATTGAAAAGGGTTTAGAAGAGCATTTTCACACTTGTTTCTTTTCTTTACTACTGTGTAAAATCGTCTCACATTATATTTAAGAAATGATATTTCTCATTTTGTGATTTGTCCTTGAATAAAATCCTTGTTTGGTGTTCAGATGTGAAGGAATTATATCACGAGGGCGTATCTGAACAACAAACAATGATTTTTTTCGAGAGAAAATCACTAAATGAGATATAATTATTTCGATTCTAACACGTTATCATGGATTTTAAGTACATCTTTGACGACATCCATCAAATATTTGCCTGTTTTCTGTATTTTCTTTTTCCAGCGTGTCGCTTAAACATTTAACGTTATGACGTAATAAGTGTGACGTCAGAAAAATATTGTTGTATAATAGCACACAGTTTTTAGCCTTGTTTGTTTAATTGGACAATTAACCGAGTCGTCTTAGAATGGTACTTATTACATCCGTGTGTTCCGAAATTCATTGCATTACTAAACTAGACAAATAAATTCATTTTTAAGTTAGCGGGATTTATCGTTAAAGCGTTTAAATTGTGACAATGACAGTCTCGGTTTTGAGAGAATGTACAGTAAATATTATATTTATATGTATGGTTACGTGAATCTCGCTTTTTAGCTCACCTGAGCACGAAGTGCTCAATGTGGGCATTTGTGATCGCCCCGTGTCCGTTGTCCGTCGTCGTCAACAATTTGACTGTTAACACTCTAGAGGTCACAATTTTGGCCCAAACTTAATGAGACTTGGTCAGAATGTTACCCTCAATAACATCTTGGACGAGTTTGATATTGGGTCATCTGGGGTCAAAAACTAGGTCACCAGGTCAAATCAAAGGAAAAGCTTGTTAACACACTAGAGGCCACATTCATAACCACATCTTAATGAAACTTAGTCAGAATGTTAATATTAATGATCTTTAGGACAAATTTAAATCAGGGTCAGGCGGGGTCAAAACCTAGGTCACCAGGTCAAATTAAACGTAAAGTTTGTTAGCACTCTAAAGGCCATATTTATGATAATATCTCTAAGAAAAAAGTCAGAATGTTAATCTTCATGGTCTTTAGGTCAAGTTCAAATCTAGGTTAAGTGGAGTCAGAAACTAAGTCACCAGGTTAAAGCAAAGGTAAATCTTATTAACATTCTACAGGCCAAATTTATGACTATATCTTAATGAAACTTGATCAGAATGTTAACCTTGATGATCTTTAGGTCAAGTTAAAAGAACTAGGTCACAAGGTCAAATCAAAGGAAAAGCTTGTTAACACACTAGAGGCCACATTCATAACCATATCTTAATGAAACTTAGTCAGAATGGTAATATTGATGATCTTTAGGTCAAATTTAAATCTGGGTCAGGCGGGGTCAAAACCTAGGTCACTAGGTCAAATTAAACGTAAAGCTTGTTAACACTCTAGAGGCCATATTTATGATAATATCTCTAAGAAAAAAGTCAGAATGTTAATCTTCATGGTCTTTAGGTCAAGTTCAAATCTAGGTTAAGTGGAGTCAGAAACTAAGTCACCAGGTTAAAGCAAAGGTAAATCTTGTTAACATTCTAGAGGCCAAATTTATGACTATATCTTAATGAAACTTGGTCAGAATGTTAACCTTGATGATCTTTAGGTCAAGTTAAAAGAACTAGGTCATAAGGTCAAATCAAAGGAAAAGCATGTTAACACTCTAGAGGCCACAGTTATGATTATATCTTAAAGAAAATTGGTCAGAATGTTAACCTTGATGATCTTTAGGTCAAGTTCTAATCTGGGTCAGGTGGGATTAAAAACTAGGTCACAAGGTCAAATCAAAGGAAAAGCTTGTGAACACTCCAGAGGCCATATTTATGACTGTATCTTCCTGAAACTTGGTCAGAATGATCTTTAGGTCAAGTTTGAATCTGGTTAATGTGGAATGTGACCTATTGACCTACTGTTTTGTTTTTTTAAGATACAGCCTTGAAATTGGGATGACATGTACAATTTTGCACACCGATCTTAAAACTGACTTCAGTGACCATGAATGTGACCTACTGACCTACTTTCTTGTTTTTCTTTAAGATACAACCTTGAAATGTGGATAACATGTACAGTTTTGCACACCGATCTTAAAACTGACTTTCAGTTACCATGAATGTGACCTACTGACCTACTTTCTTAATATTTTAGCAGGAGTTTGCCATTTGAAACATGTGGCTCATATTACTCAGGTGAGCGATCCAGGGTCATCATGACCCTCTTGTTTGTTTTGATTGAATGTGTAGTTTGTAATGGTTCGCATACAATGGATATGTATAATCTGTCTAAGTATATAGTATGTATGTCATTCAGTATGAAATTGTTCATGTATGTGTCGATAAGTAGCTAAATGCTTAAGACAAGTAAATATATGCTCCGTATTAATTCATATAAATTAGTATGCACATTATTAAGGTGGAATGCGCCCCAAATTTTTTTGCCGAATTTCGTCCTGAAATTTATACTGTATAAAATTCAAGATATATGCGATTGAGCTCCGGTTTTACTTTGTCGCCATATTGTTCGTGTATTTTGCTATTGTGTCACAAACATGGCCCCTGACGTCACTTTTCGTGCAACGCGCAGTTCCTGGTGCTTTCGGTATTTTTCCTTTCCTGTGCTCTGAATGTCATATCAATGAAAAATACAAAATATTTGTCATTTTGCATTCAGAAAATGCTACTTAATGGTATAAAATTTAGCGAATTAAGATTTACGCCTAGGACGTCAGAGACGATATTGTGACGTCAGAACGGAAAAACTCACATCAAGTTTTGTTACAAATTTTGCCTTAAAATCCAGTTTATAAAAAATTGACTCGATTAAAAAAACGTAAAATTTTGGTATGTTGTTTCGCAGTGTATGTACGTCTATTAGACACATAAATACTTAGGGGTCACCGACTTTAATTTTTCAATATTTGACGATATTTTACCCCTACCCCATTAAGACATGACACGTTTAATCGTCATTTTTTTAACAAAGTAATCTAAAGAATATGCGAAGCTGCATGTATTAACGGTAAATTCGGAATGAATTGATGAAATGAATCGACATGAAAGTATTGAGAGACATATGGTGAGATTTGCTAAGAAAGTGTTAAAGAAAAAAGTCGATTTTTTAAACATGTAATAACATTCAAGTGATTACGGACCTGAAATCTCTTAACGAGATATTTGATAAAGGGTGTAAATTATATAAATGACATTTCGAATCTAAGGATATTATCGAAAAAGACTTTTGATCATTGGTTAATCAACATGTATTATGTGTGTTGATTAACTGAAATGACTTATAATTATTTAGATTTAAGTGTTCAGATTGTGAACACGAAACTACAGTTTCTACATCTATATCCCGGGCATCCGAAGAAACAGAAACGGCTTTTACTTTTTCCGTACTTCTTAAATCTGAAAGCTGCAACTAGTGAGGGTTTTATGAAATATTTTCTAGCATCCATTATTAAGAGCTTGTAACTGCATTCGATCAGAAGGTTCCCGCCAAGAAATAAATTATTTGCATCGGACCAGCATTTGTGCTTGATTGTAATAAAAAGACACCGTCTCAAGAATAAATTCTCAGCGTCTGACCAGCTGCAATACTTTATAGTCATTTGAAGATTTTTTTTAAGAATAAAGTCTGTTTGCTGGACTAGCTACTCTGCCTTACTATGACCTCACTGTCTTTGTCTCTTTGTCTCTCTCGTGCGGAAGGTCGGGGCTTTGATCGCTAGTCGTTTACCAAGGATATAAAAATGATACCAGTCGCTCAGCATTATGCGTATAGAACAGACTTTTATCTCAACTCGTAATCTCGTGGAGATTGGTGTCTAAATTGGTAGAATTTGTTTCATGATTTACAATAAATTAATCTGTGTGAAAAATAGTAATTTCATATCAGATATTGGATCTGGTATACTGTTTTCGTGCTGATAATACATGTGAAATGGAGCAACAGTCCGACATGCGTCGATGAATATTTCTGGTAAAATCAGGCAAACCCTCATATCATAAAATTACATAAGAACGAAAATTCTAAATGTTTAAAACATGTTTAAGTACCTATTTTCACGAAATTAAACCATCAACTGACCGCATACTAGCTTTTTTACAAAGCAAAGTCAGCATTTTGCCTTAGACTGAGAAGATTAGTAACATCTATTCTTCAAGCTTTGAATCTGCATTTTGAAACCATCAATAGAACAAATGGATGATAAAAGTGGATATATTGTCCATAAGTATTGGCCTGGCCCTCAATAGAGAAATAACTACTGCGTAAGTATTCTTTATAGGAATTTAAAAATATCGCATGTGCAAGTAGCTGCGGGGACAAAACGATTAGCCATCAATCTCGAAGCTATGGGTTGTAGTCCTCAGTCTAAGATCTTTTATTTTTTTTAAAATTTTATCTCCAAATTTTACAGGACGGAAAATTAATACACTTATCTATTTCTTTTTATGTTTTCATTTATTGAAAGAAATATACATGTATTCAAGATATTTTGTAGTAAGTGTCGAGTAAAATCTTTAAAGGTATCTAAGATAAAAAGAGAAATTACTCCCGAAAATAGAAACTACAAGAGAAATCTATTAGAATTCGTAAAAAAACGTCGCAAAAAATATTGTAAAAATAAAAGCAAATACGGTGACACTTCATTATATTGAATTTAAAAAACGGTCTGCGGTAATTTCGTACCCGTGGTAACCTGCGTGGAAGTCAGACGTTTAACTATAAAGGTTATTTGTGTAATTTTAGATCTTTTCAGGATACAATATTGCGTAAAGGAACGAAAACGTCCGAAAATATTAACAAAGATTGATGAATGTCAGGTCAAATACTTACGAATATATCGTGAAAATTTCTTATAATAAATACATCTCGTTTTTAACACGAACGTGAGTTGTGTAAGTTGAAACACATTCTTTTTTACTCTAACGTCATATAGCCACAAACCATGTGGGGGTGAGGGTAAAGTTATGTTATATTGCAAAAAAAATAAAGTCGGTGACCCCTAAGTATTTATCTGTCTACTAGACGTACACACATTGCGAAACAACATACCAAAATTATACGTTTTTTTATCGAGCCGATTTTTTATAAACTGAATTTTCAGGCAAAATTTATAGCAAAACTTGATGTAATTGTTTCCGTTTTGACGTCACAAAATCGTCATTGACGTCCTAAGCGTCAATTTCATTTCACTGAATTTTATACCATTGAGTAGTATTTTCTGTTTGCAAAAATTTTGTATTTTTCATTTATACGACATTCAGAGCGTGGGAAAGGATGAATGCCGAAAATACTCGGAACTCGGCGTTGCACGAAAAGTGACGTCAGGGGTCATGTTTGTGGCATAATAGCAAAAAACACGAACCATATGGCGAAAAAGTAAAACCGGAACTCAATCGCATATATTCTGAATTTTGTACAGTATAAATTTTAGGACAATATTCGGCAAAACAATTGGGGGCGCATTCCACCTTTATTATATAAAATAATATTGAATTTCTTATTCTTTACACCTCAATTCGGACTCGTATGTGTTTCATTAAAATGTTTGTGTAGTCTTGTGTTAAGATTTCGTCGTTATAGGCAGTTTAAACAACTAAAAGGCTTATTGATATTCATTGAAATGATAATTGAATCTGCACATTAAACAGATTATATACAAAGAATCTCAGTTAATGTCCCTTTGAGTAACATTCCATTTCTGAAATCGTGACCGCAAAGGATACGTCAATTCTGTAAATACGTCATTAAACGAAATAGCCTTCTCTCAATTTCCTGCTGGTTGATGGTTAATCAAACACAAGGAGAAAGAAGTAAACAAACAACATTATTTATACACAAACGTTACGTCAAACGGTTTTATAACAATGATGGCAGTAACATAAAAGGCGACATACATGCTGCTATATTCGAATAATTGTGTATTAAATTCAGGTGCTAGATGATTTTTGATATTTGTTTTTTGTTTTGTTTTTTTTTTTTGTAATTTTTGGGGCCATTTCCAAGAATATTTGCATCCAGAAGTTTAACATTAGATATGCAAATTTCCAATACGAAACAGTTGGCCTTACAATACTCAACAGCAAAATGCAAGTCTTTCTATTTGTTGGAACTGATAGTTATCTGCTTCGTGTCATCGGATTATAAAAGAATTGTATATATGGCACGATAAATAGATGTATTCTATCTTTGTCTACACAGGTTCAATCAAAATATGAAAAAAGGATTCCACGAGCGGGGCATATGTTTACTGTGATAATTTGATATAAACAATTATGTCGGAAATCAAATTTTGCGGTGAACAAGTTTGTAATGATACAGCGTTAACTTCCCGCCGTTACATATCTGAAATACCGTTGAAAAACGGCGCTTAGCCCAAAACAAACAAGACACTGTAAACTATCGTTTATTTGATGAATTGAAATAGTTTTCATTAAATTTTGTGGAACACTATGATATCGTTATCTATGTATGTCTGATTTATCATAAAAACTGTTACAATCTAGACACAGTTTATCAAAATGTAAGTCAGCTTCAATGGCATTGTCCTTTAAATATATACTATATAGGATTAAAGCAAAGTTAGGGCAATTTGTAGCTGCATGTATAGTTTCTACTTTATTTTTACATGGTATGATCGCAAATGTTGTATTTCTGTTCCAGTTTTTTCCCTAAACGATAAGGCATTATTTGTAAGCGCACTGGTAAGTAGTCAAATTAGATTGTTACACTATATTAACCGGAGAATTTTCAACCCAGAAACAAAATATATTGTTTTACAGCTAAAATACCATCTGCCTGTATTCTAAGGAATAAATTGTTTTAACACTATTGGGATATAAATAAAATAATATTATATATATATAGTTTGTGTTTTTTTTTTTTTTTTTTTTTTTTTTTTTTTTTTTTTTTTTTTTTTTTTTTTCGTTTTGTATACCATTACTAATGAGGAGAAGCATTGGATTCAAACTTTGTTTCGCAAGTATATGTGCATATAACGCACAACAGGCAAATGCTTGAGCAAAGAGTACAACAAAATCAAGATTAGCTGCCGAAATTTGTATCTTTCGATTTTAAATTTATTCTGTGCAGTTTGTAAGTTGTCTTATATATAGATTGCCTCAAATACAGATAAGGAAACAATTAATTTTTACTTTCCCGCGTCAATTATAAATTTAAATCTGTAGAGGAAAGGCAAATTAGTGACTTTACTTGATACAAAACTGCAGAAATACTTTGAAACCTAGCCTAGGCGACTGGGTTTGAAGTTAGTTATTTAACTTAATTCTTGGCTTGAAATGACCTTCAGCGATAACTTCATATAAACTTATTTCAGATTTATGAAACACAACTTAATACTTCATTTTGATTTCATCGGCTTTCAGCGAAAATAGGGTTCAAACATATAGTCTCAAAGGTTTGAAAGACATATAACTTTTTTGTATTTTTGTTACTAATATACTCGAATTAAGAGCTTTATAAACATATTTATTCCGAGTTATCATCACTTTCTGGAATATTTATAATCATACAGCATTATAACAAATTAATATTTTAAGTATCTAGATTGAAAGATAAAAACGATATTCATTCACAGACGTAAGCCTGCAGACAGCACACTAGATTTCTATAAATAAATTGTCGTGTACACGAACGACTTTATCATGAACTTATCCTATCTGCTCGTTCCCCTTACAAGACAGACAAAAATAGGCTTGATGAACATTTATCAGCATTTTAAGTGTATAAACTATTTTAATTCATGTTATTGTCCATTCACTGAGAGCATGTTAGTCACGCGTGATCGTGCGAAAACCTGAATTTTACGTACACTGTTTTAAAGCAGTTTTATAGTCAATTATTGACGTCTACTCATCACAGCTACATGTGTGTGCATTTCATTTTGACAAGTCATATCTGTTTCATACAGAATGGAAAGATTTAACTGCCTGTGCAAATTCATACGAAAACACGACCCTCTTTAAGCAGTACGTACGGAATCGTCCTTTTCACATCAGTGAGCTATGTAGTAAGTTCTGACTTACTTACTCCTACGAAGAAAACAGTAACCTCTTTATACACTTACCAACTCCTACGTAAGACTTTCTAACTAAACGATCTATGTCACTTTCGTTTTAGTTTTGTTCATTGGTACAATATATATATATACGCGTAACATTTTCAAATTTCATGGGAGCATTTTCAGAGGGTGCTGATTATTAAAATAGATTATATTTCTTATATGTACCATAACATCTCACTACCTTTTATGTTTTTGATAAGTAGTCATATCATACTAACTTGCTATATTTGTTCTCATATCATTGAACTGCTTTAAAGTACTGAAAATGTGGTCTCAACATATTAATGTTTATATGAATTAAAGAAGGAACTGAATTTGCATGATGTAACCGCATGACGTAGCCTTATAAGGTTACACCACACTAAATAGCTGTTCTTCTTTATTCTATATAAAACTGACATATTTACAATGGCCGCAGCACACATCAAGACCCATTTTAAATGAGAAAATATAAATTGAAGCCTGCATGAAAAGTATATTAACAGTTTGATTTCAGTCTGTAAATGTTATTATTACTTCTGAGTTTGGTCTTAAGCCACTTGCGCTCAAGTTTGCATTTAAAATGTTTGGCATCAAAAAGTTTGTCCTTTATCCAGGATCAGCTTGGTCAAAGTGCAATTGTTTTAGTGCGGACGGAGGCATTCTTTTCAATCAATGGACAAAGTTAATTTGCGTATAACTAAGCAAAATAATAGTAAATTCGGTTGGTCTGAGTCTGTTCATTACAGGAACTGTGCAATGCCCAGCACACATACCCATCCCTTCCCACTAACACCAGATGAAGAGGAATTCTATGATAAATGTAAATTAGTAAATCAGCAATCTATGGATTTCAGAAAATAGTTCATTCATGAAAATATACTAGACTGCTGGTTAAAAACATGAACAGAATAATTTCTTCGTTTGACTTCCTGTCTGCTCAATTTATGAAAGAAAAATTAATTTCAAACATCTATGACTCTGTTTACATGTACTCGATGTACATAACCACCGTATCAGTCGAAAGGAAAAGTGCAACTTAGAGTTCATTTGTCTGTCCTACTTTAGAAAAGCAATTTTAAGCTTTTCGTAGAATTCCGTTTTTGTACTGTTATCTGAACGAACTAGTACAACCCAACGAACTGTTATACTTACATTCATGTCGGTCATTATTTTGAACAAAATATCTACGAGGGCTGTTAAAAACGTAGATTTTGTCTCCAGTTTTTATATACTTTAATGGTGCAAAACAAGAAATGCATCATCAAAATTAGCTTTCTTTCTAAAAACGTTGCTGCAAAGTTGACGTAAATATATTGTTTTACTGTCAAAAGTTAAGCATCCTTACAGTCACTAACTTGGACCCAGCGCTAAGTTATCATAAGTTAACAATGTTACTGACGCCGTGACACCAACAGGATGATTTAATTACTTTGCATTAATTTATATCTTTAAATTAGTACATAAAGTACATAAGTCATAATTATTTGTTCGTTTAGAATACTGCAAACATATTAATTAAAACTTCTGATCAACGTAACAGACAGAAAGCGCACTTTAGTCTTTATTCAAGGCGTCACTAATAAACGTTAACAAAGATTAACTGACATCTTTTATTTCTCCCTCTGCCGTTGACGTCTGTTAGCGATACTTAGGCAGCAGTGAATTGTTTGTATCATTTTAGGACTTAAGCACTGATGACTGAATATTGTTATGCCGTTAAGTATAGCATATGTCGTGCGGAGGCGCATATGAAACCAAAGTGTTTCTGAACTTATTTTAGAATAGTTGAAATTATCTCCCAGGCTTAAACTTTCACGATCTGCCTGTATATTATAGCGAGTTCATATACATATTCATATGATACGAAAACGTCCATTAAACGTCCGTTAAAGCATGATATGCATGTCATAGAATGAAATCTCTCTAATTCAAGTAATTTACTGAAATTAAGTTAAATGACAGTTAAATCATAAATTTTACCATGGTTATGATTCATTAAAAATGCCCGTATCTTCATTTAAAAGTACTTTAAGGTATTTAATAGCAGGCATTTGAATTTAGTGACTCTGTCATAGACTTCACATCTCATGAAATTTACCATTTCTATATTTGAAATATTTCTTTCTAAAGTTACTACAAGTTTGATTTTATTGCCACGTTTATATCGTTCAGCTCAATTAATTGTGAATCGAACAGATATGATTTGTCATCTAGTACTTAGCTCAGTAAAAGCAAATCGTAAATGAAGTACCAAAATTACGTTGGTAAATTATACTATCCGAAATGGCCTTGAATATACGGTGGCCTTAATAAAGTCGAGACTTTAAAAAAATAAATTAATGCAAAGTAATTAAATCATACTGTTGATGTCATGGTGTCGGTAACCTTGTTAGAATATGATCACTTAGCGCCGGGCTCACCTGATATATAGTATCTGTCTTCGAAGTCAGTAAAACTATATATTTACGAAAAATTAGCAGAAAAGAGGTTTTAATAAAAGCTTTTAGCTTACTCCTCAATACTATCACATTAATATATGTTTATATGAAATGCATATTTGGAAATAAATATTGTTTAAACCAAAGTCGAGACTAAACTACTGCTCCCCTCGTGGAAGTCTTTATACAAATACGAACATTCTAAATGCAGTAATGAAGATGGTATTGGTGGTACTCGCTGTATTGTTAACGTTTAGGCAGACAAAGATGATGATGGATGATAAAAATAATGATGATGTGATGAGGATGAGGACGATGATATTGATGATGTAACCAGTGAAGATGTTGATACTACAGTAAATAAAAATGAAAACAACAGTGTCATTGACCCTAAAGCGCTCACCTGTGTACAATGCTTCGAGTGTGTTTGTATAGGTACAGAGTTAGGTTTCTTCTATGTTAGCCTATATTATATACATGTCACACACACGTTTGAACCTAAAGCAATAATTTAAACAATTATGATAGACATTACAAATCTGATATCACACGCCAAATATCAAGGCTCCAGCTATTATTGATTCAGAGAAGAAAAGCGACCATATCTCATGGCAGCCATGTTTTTGGACGAATCGGAATAATTTGAACAATCAAAATCATTTTAAAATCGGGCTTGCAGTTTCAAACAAGAAGATTTTAAAGATTTCCACTATATACATATAGGGAAAAGTGACCACACCTCATGCAGCCATGTTTTTTTGACGGATCAAAATAATTTGAACAATCTTGGTAGAGGGTCACACAGGGACACTTTGTGAAAAAAAAATATTCTAAACTCGGGCTAGCAATTTCACACAAGAAGATTTTTAAAGTTTTTACTATATACATACAAGGAAAAGTGACCACGCCCTCTGGCGGCCATGTTTTTTGACGAATAAAAATAATTTGAATAATCTTGGTAGAGGGTCACACAAGGACCATTTGTGTAAAAAGTTTTAAAATCGGCCAGCAGTTTCACACAAGAAGAATTTAAAGTTTCTACTGTATACATACAGGGAAAAGTGACCACGCCCTCTGGCGGTCATGTTTTTTTCACGAATCAAAATAATTTGAACAATCTTGCTAGAGGGTCACACAAAGACCATTAGTGTAAAATTATTCTAAAATTGTGCAAGCAGTTTCACACAAGAAGAATCTTCAAGTTTCCACTATATACATATAGGGAAAAGTGACCACGCCCTCTGACGGTAATATTTTGATGAATCAAAATATTTTAAATAATCTTGGTAGAGGGTGACATAAGAACCATTTGTGTGAAATTATTTCAAAATCGGACCATCGGTTTAGCAGGAGATGTCGTTTGAATTTTTTTCTATTTTTATCCCAGGCAGCCCCTCTGTGCAACCAAGCGGAACCCTTTATACAACTTTGGTAAAGGACCACCCAAGGAACGTTTTGGCCAAGTTTCATCATAATCCATTTATTGGTTTTGGAGGAGATGTCGTTTAAACACAAATGTTGACAACGAACGCACGTCGGACGCCGGACATAGGGTGATCACAATAGCTCACAATGAGCACTTTGTGCTCAGGTGAGCTAAAAATAACGATAATGATAATGATGAGGAGGATAATTATGAAAGTAATAGTAATTGAAATAATGATATGATAATGTTAATATTATGAATTTGATAATGATAAATAGTGAAAAATGATAAGGAAAGATTTTATGTAAAAGGAGGATGTGTCATTATTTTGAACAAAACTCATAATGATAAAAATATGATGAGAGTGAACAAATTACATTCAATTCCACGATCCATAAGAATTCCAATGCATTCATCACCCTTGTTATCCGGATAATACGAAATGCTGTGATAATTCCAAAATGTTACAGAATGACAGATGAACGCTTCTGAAAATTTCAGGTTTTTCGGTAAGTTGCTGTGGCTTGATAAGAGATTTTAACCACAAGATGTTGCAAAAAGAACGAATGGTGATTTGTTTCCATGGAACTCAAATTATTTTACTTTATTTTTGTGAATACAATACACAGTATGTTAAATAGTTTACAAAATCCATGTAAGTTTAGTTTGAAAATTCATAAAAAATATTTAGAATTGTTTTTGTGCTTGTAATTCACTGTATATACAGCTCTGCCATTTCACTATCTGACATAGTTTAGAGTAAGTTGTTTACGTTTGCCGTTTTTATGTCAAAACCATTTATATTGATCCTTGTGTGAAAAATGGACAATAGCCGAAAATGACCATGGATAATGCCCTACATGCGTTGTCTTTGAAAGTTGATAATAGCCGTCATTAACTTCTTTCATTTACATACCATTACACATTGACCAGTCTTGTGTGTATGGACATGTTCTGGTGAATGAGTTTGTAAAACATGATGATATGAACTTGTTAACGATTTTTAGCTCGACTATTCAAAGAATAGTAGAGCTATTGGACTCACCCATGCGTCGGCGTCGGCGTCCCGATTTGGTTATGGTTTTGTATGTAAGCTGGTATCTCAGTAACCACTTCCGGGAATGGATTGAAACTTCACACACTTATTCACTGTGATAAACTGACCTACACTGCACTGGTTCCATAACTCTATTTTGCTTTTTTACAAAATTATTTCTCTTTTTCGACTTAGAAATTCTTGGTTACGGTTTTGTATGTAAGCTGGTATGATCTCAGTTCTCACTAATGGGAATGGTTTGAAACTTCACACACTTGTTCACTGTCATTATTTGACATGCATTGTGCAGGTCCCATAACTCTATTTTGCATTTTTTCAAAATTATGCCCCTTTCTCAACTTAGCAGTTTTAGGTTTTTAAAAGTTTTTGTATGTAAGCTAGTTTTTCAGTATCCACTAATGGGAAAGGATTGAAACTTCACACACTCAGTCATGAGTATCAGTCATGAGCTGATAAGCACTGTGAAGGTTCCATATCCCTTTTTCCCATTTTAACAAAATTATGCCCCTTTTTCGACTTTTGTATTCATTCAGTTGACAAGGCTGTTGAATAGTCGAGTGTTGCTGTCCTCCGACGGCTCTTGTTATACTGGTAACAGGCACAGCAACCTAATAAGTAGAGCATATGAAACCCATTGCAGATTAAGAGTTTTTGCCTCATATGTTATTGGAAAGAAATTTTAACACTCTCTTACCATGAATGTAAGTCTTACAATTATAGAGATAGTCCGAATGATGACTTTGGATAAAGACCCGATAAAGAATGCCGAAAAGATATGGCCATATATTGGCGCTTGTTTCAGTGCTGGTGGTGGGTACCCGGCAGTCAACCTATACAGATCTTTAGCTCCTTTAGAAATGGCTTTTGGACTTTAACTGGAGGTTATCTTCATCCTACCAAGATCTACGAGACGTATATTACTGTCTTCAAAAAAGCCCAGCATTTTCAACACCACAAAACATACCACAGATTTTGAACAGCAGTCAAAATAACATGGTTATTATAGCCCAAGGAACAAAGAAAAAAAATGATCTCAATTACAATTCATAGCAACAACTTAATGTATTGAACTTACAGAAGAAGAGGGAAGGGGATATTGAACAAATATTAAGTTAATGAACGTAGATCTTATCCTATACACTGGGACCAACTCTTTATATTTCAGTATAGAAATGCATGTGAGTCTTGTATTGCAGACGAAATTTTGGTAGGGGAAACTTTGTATGGAAAAGTTAACAAATGTACTAAATTATTAAGTACAATATCAAACTATTATCAGTTAAGGGATTAAGGGAATGTACTTCTATGAATTCACAGCAGTATTCATCATATTCCAGCAAAACTGACCTGTTAAAGTGCCATTATTTTCACACTCTTAAAATGCTAACAGACCCCTAGCATACTTAATTTCTAAATATGGGTGTACCCCCTCCCCCTGCGGAACCTCAGCACATTTAGATTCAGGTGTTAAATTTACCTGTTCTGGCTTGTTTAATGTTTAAATTACCAAAATCTAGCAGAAAAAATACAGGCGTGTAAGCTTTAAAACATTCTGACAGCGGACTTGTGTTTTAAAATAGAATTTTACAAAGATATAGACATTTACCCTTTTGATAAAATGTTTCAGGAACATCTGGTACTGACCATGTGTATAAAACATCACCTTGGGCATGCTACAGCCATTAGTTACCACATTTTATGAGTATACTTCTTCAATATACAACAATCAGTACCTTTAGGACAGCATATGCAAAATTTCAAACTACAATATTGGCTATTATCCTCATAGCATTTCGGGCTTTATCTTCGAAATTTCTATGAACACTTGGGTCAGTATCCATCAACTACTACATAAGCTTATATATTTGTCAATGTGAGTTATTTGAGCTAAAAAAAAACGTTTGAACATGTTCATATCATTGTTTATATAATAACTGAATAATACAAAAAAATATTCATTACCTTAAGTCCATTAAATGAGGTTGACAACGCTTTGAATCGCCAAACTCATTCTCAAATTGTTTAGTGCAAATGGTACAGCTTCTAAACCATGTTAAATCAGTTATAATACTTTAAACGATCAGAATGAATAATAAGAAAATATTGACAAAAACAATGTCCATAGCAAGTTTGACATTTCCTCCAGTTTGAAGCATTTTGGAATTATCACATCATTTCGTATTATCCGGATAACAAGGGTGTTCATTTGCTACTGAATTCGGTTTAAAAGTAATACAGTGTTACAATAATGTCGTCTTTGCTGCATTTACAATTAGTTTCTGTACGACTGACTAAATTTGAGTGTTGGCAAATGGATTTTGTAACTTGTTTATAATTGACTGGCATTTGGCAATTCCACCAAGGCATTGGGTTGCCAAACTTCTGTTCATTTATCTATTTTAAACATTTTTGGTGTTATTATAAATTATAGTTTCGAAATGTTTTTGAACTTACGACATGACTGACATATATTTCGTCCATGCTCTTATCTTTTCAGCGCACTGTACATGATATAAAAACCTACAGACTGACGTAGAAAATTCAATCAAAAGTCTTACCTGAAGATGCGAAGTGCCTGCAATCATTTTTGAAAATGTTTGAATGTAAGTTTCATTTAAATTTATGTTGTTATACTTCTTTACATATTTTAAGTGAATTATTGAAATTTTAGAGCTAAAAATATCTGGTATTGTCGCAGTGAAAAATATCAGATATATTTTTAACTTGTAAGAAATTAATGAAAATGTATACATTAAGTCAAAAGATAATCTTTTTACATGTACGTTCAAAATATCTTTCTCTCGTGATAACAGTTTTTTTGTTGTTTTTTTTTAATTTTTTGTTGTTTGTAATTTTTGTTGTTGTTTTTTTTTTTTTTTTTTTTTTTTTTTTTTTTTTTTATTTTCACTCGTGACTATGCCACTCGTTCAAATATTGTATCTGGTATGTTTATTAATAATTTAATTTTACACTGAAACAAACAAATAAACTCTACTTTTTTTCTTTACATAAGCGTATCAACACATGTTTTATCAAACATGCACTAAATATTTTAAAACAAACTAGTTTTACAAGTACTATAATTTAGTCTAAAACTGCACTGCTAGTTGAATAAATTTCGAATTTTTTTTTCAGATATGACAATATTTAGAGTGGTTTTGTTAATTGTAGTTCCAAGGAGCATTAGTATGTTGATTTTATTTTACTGCATTTTTTGTGATAATGTCATACTTGCTTGATGGTTTTTAATAATATATTTAGCACTGGATAATGTTAATCAAGCTAGAAAAAATCTTTATAATGTATTTTTAATTTTCCAAATTGTAGAAGAAAACAAATAAAATCAAGATTAAAGATATGACATATAATGTAATACAATGCTATGTAAACCTGTTTTATTATTATACATGTATGGTCTAGTTGATAGGAAATAAGCAATGGATTTATTTCGAAGTCAGATATTTTATTTTTTAGATTCTCTGGAATGCTATTCTTGCTCGGACGTTTCTGACATTGAAAGTTGTCTCAATACTTCTTTCTGCAGTATTGGACAGGTAATTTCAGTAAAGAATCAGACATGATCATAAATTCATGTAGCTCTAATTTGAATGCCAAGTCGATTGTCTTGGTTAATCCGAGTCCTGTTAAGAGCGAATTTTCCTAAAACATCACATAACTGGCACCTTCGGGTTCTCAATATACCCGAAAGAGCAGGTAGAGAATGAAAAAGAAAAAAAGTAAAAACCAATAGATAGTTGTTGTTTTTTTTGTTTTTTTTTCAAAATATAACACTTCTTATATATTTTTTGCCTGAAGAGAACATCATGTGTATATTTCCATATACATGTACACTAAGGACTTTTGTATCGTGTTTATCTTTAGTTGTCTCCAGTTTCATGAAGAGTGTTAATGATTGATGCTCTGATACCAGGAGCTTCCCTGGTTCTTTAGTGTGTCAGGTATAAGGCACCTATATACAAGTCTCTTTTTCCAAAAAAAAAAGAGTTATTTTAAGTAAGTTAAGCGGAAGTGTTTTGTAGTCTTGTGCGTTAGCAGTTGACTACTGGGTCACCTCCTTTTTAAAATAAACATCTTATTGTCATTCACAGTCATGCGTTACCAACTCCGTAACATCCGGACAGATTACTAAGTTTACATTGGGGTGTATCGAAAATCAGGTATGTAACTCTATGTATCCATTTGAAAGACGGATAGAGCTTTATTTAAATATATGATTACGATGTGTAAACGTTGCTGTTTAATTCATTTACAGTGCTTCTATAATTGGTTTTTTATTGACAATTAATTTTAAGTTATTGATAAATATGATATCAAAATCTGTTTTAAGCATTTTGTAGATTGAATATACAGTCATTTGTTTATAGATTTGCCTTCGATATTAATTCTATAACACATTCTTACAGCAATGTGGAACCTTGTCAAGTGGAGCCTCAGGACTAGTTGGTCGTGATATTAGCGTTCGCAGTACATATTGTCACGAATGCTGTAGTACCGAAAGATGTAACAATCAGCTGTGCCTTCATCACAAACGTATGCACATATATACATATACTTGTATATCGACAGACTTCTAAGGATGTATTTTAAACTGAAGAATTTTATTATATCCTTTCTACACCTTTTGAATTCATGATCACCATTATTATCTCATTTGTAAAGTATACAACAAAAAGTAACAAAAATGTAACAGCTGTTTTTTTTTCACAAACAGATGAATGTGTTGTGATAAGGTGATAAGACACACATCAAATTAATCCTTTTTAAAGTGCATGTAAAGGCTACTTTATACATTTCACGTCAAGTTTATTCAAAACACTTTCATGAAACAGAGATTTAGTTAATTGGATTACTTTTCTTGTATGTTCTATTGGTCAGTTCCCAGCGTGTCTTCTGGGTGTGACTTCCGATTTCAGTTTTTATTGAAGACTTTTGATGAAGATTTTCTTTATTCATTTTTGTCTAATATCGTATAGCTACAACCTGCATCGATGATGTGAAAGTTGATTGTGCGTACATGAATGCCATGTTTAATATTTGTCAAGACACTGTCCACTCGAAGAACGTGTGCCCAAAGTTCTGTGGTTTGTGTACTTTGGGTAAGAGATGTACTTTATTTATGCAATTTGTTTTAGAGAATATTCTAACCAAATTCAGAGAGTAATATATAATCAGGTTAAGTCAGGATTCGACATAAAATATCTATACAATTCAGGATTTGTATTTCATTATCTTACAGTACAGTCTTAATTTAAAGCGACACGCCCACATCTTGCCAGTATGTGTATAAACAAGATATAAGCAACTTGCTTACGTCATCTTATTTTGAGCGTTTAGGGTTTTACATCTCAATTCGAGCGCATCGACTTCTTATCTCGAGCATAGGAGATCTTATTTCGGGCACACGAGATCTTATCTCGGGCGTTTGACGTCTAATATTAGAACACACGACAACACAATATGTCGTAGGATCGAAATGGTTTAATCTACATGTAAACAAGAAGTGTGTGTCTTAAATATACCACCTTAGGCTTTTTAGGAAAGGAAAACTTTGTTCTTCGTTGTTTGGTGTGTCGCTGGTCTTATGTAATTATATTTATACACTAAAAACAATTTCACTGCCGTTCTGAGCCTACACATCAAAAGGACAACAAGGAGCAAGATTTCATAACACTGACTTTCTTGAATAATTCTTTACATACATATCAACTAAGATAATTTCATTACGGATTTACAATTATCATTTTCAATGAAATCGTATGTATACCTGTATAAATGCTCTGTGCTTTAGCATCGTGTGTTTCCGTTACATTAAAGAAGGAACTTACACTACGATATATATTTATTACTGTACCAAGTATGTTCATTTAGTTGACGGTAACTGGGCAGAATGGTCGCAATGATCTGAATGTGACGTGACCTGTGAAACCGGCATCCAGACAAGAAAAAGGACTTGTACCAATCCAGCCCCAGCTAACCAGGGCCTCGACTGTGTTGGAAATGACACCGATACAAAACCGTGCGTCATACAGCCATGTCCAAGTAAATATTTGCCATTTATTATTTTAATTTTACGGTATTATGAGGTTAAAACGTCAAAAGTTGTCATACTTTCTTACGTAACGTTATGGCGAACATAGTTCTGAAATGTTATCAGGAGGCTTGATCACTGAACAAAATCAGAAGGGAATCTAACTACCCAGACCTTGCACAGTAATGATAATTACACAAGGTAGTTTAAAAATTAGTTTTTTGATTCCCTTGGACATACAGACAGAAGTGATAACTTGGTCTACTACCTATATTGTAACTGCAGGATTCAATACATCAAGAAGAAAATATTTTGGCTGTTTCAGACTAAGACTGAAATATCTTTCACCAAGTCAAAATATAAGGTGTGGTGTTTACACGTGAAAGGTAGTTTATGATACATGTAAAACAAATGGTTTTAACAAAATTCCGTATTTTCACTAAGTAAAAAAAATAACCACTTAAAAAATAAATTAGACATATTTTTTCTCTGTGAAAATTGTGGACATATTTCAATGAGACCCTTAGTCATAAATAAGCAGAAACTGGTATAAAACCGATTATTATAGAACCGTTTATCATAATGAGAAATTGCATTTAAATGTATGATAACACGTGAACACTTTCGTTTGTGTTTAGTACATGGCGGTTGGACAAAATGGTCGGAGTGGGAGGCCTGTTCCGTTACATGCGATACCGGCATTCAAAGAAGACATCGTAACTGCTCTAATCCATATCCCTCTCGATTTGGTAACCATTGCTTTGGGGATACAATGGATGACAGAATTTGCATGGCCGGAACGTGTGCCAGTAAGCATCTGCAGCATTTGAATGTTTTACCAAAGCCATTACTTTTACATAAAAGTACGGTGTCTATCAAGTTGAAAGTACATGCTTAAAAGTCATATAACATCATCTGATGTATCTGTTGAATAGATATTTATCGCATTTATTAGTTGCACGTTACCAAGTATTGTGTAAAGGGAGTCGAAAATCTTTTTGTTGAATTAAAGTCACCGACCTCCAGATTTTTGCTAAAAAGTCTTTCTTTAAAATTACAGTTTGTTCATATGAACATTAGAATATGAGTTTTTTTTTGTTTCTTAACTATCTTAAAATGCCAAATCAAGAAAACGAAGATGACCGCCTCGGGAATCGTACATGGGTCGCCGCGACAATAGAAAGTTTTCCGCTGTTTTTATCAATACTACCACGGGGAATTACGTGTTGTACAGGTTAATATGAATATTAATACTAAGGCAGTTTACCTCGAGTAAAGCGTTAAAACTTCGTTTCGATTTTCATTGTAAAGATTAGAAAAAAAAAACATCTTATCATGTGTTTCCATAACAGATTGTCTCTCATTAATTAAGTTTATGCTGAAAATATAGCATTTTTCTGATTTTTGTTGTCGTACTATCTGGAGGCCAGTGCCTTTAAAGTAAAACAATTATCAAGTTTCTACAAAGCTCATTATGCATGTTATATTTAAAATTGATTAAATCGTTGGACTGCTAAAAAAATAGTAGATGTGTACTTCTAAAGGTGACTTTTGTAAATAATCAGGTCTTTAAGTCATGTATACAAGAGATTTATTGCCGACGCAAGCGGTCTAAAATGACATGGTTTAGAAACGTGCAGAATGACATTAATTATAGTGTAGATAGTGGTTATTTTTTACGGAAGAGCATTAGTGCCAGGTGTATTTTATTTATTAACTCGAACTTTGGAGTTACTAAGTCGAAATTTCGAGTTACTTACTCGAAATTTCGATTCACTAACTACAATAGTTTACGTTGATGTATAGGACTTTGCCAACATTAGGTACCTGAGGTATATCCACCGGGTAGCTGTACGGGGTCATATAATTAAGATGACCGGGCAGCGTTTGCTCATGTTAATTTATTTATTTATTTTGTTGGGTTAAACGTCGCATCGACACAATTATTTAGGAGTCTGAACAAGATCTTGTACCTGGACAGATCTAGATATTTAGGAGAAATCACAGAAGTTGACCGGGAAGTATTCAAACTTAGAATATTTCACTATTTTGACCATAGCTGGAAGGTTTTCGACCTTGTTCGAGCCTTACCACCTGAACATACTATACATGTGAATGAAGATCTGGATACAGTTTGAAATCTGGGGTAGCTCTAGAGGCTATGGTAGGTCATACATTGATGTATGATAGTGTATGTTCCAGTCCCTATATGTTCGGAACAATATATGCATGTATAGATAGATGATTCCACTTCGAACAGTCAAAAGTCGTCCATTACACTTTTGGCCTTTGACGGACGGACCAACGTTAAACTTTTGCTGATAAAAGGGCAAAATAGTAACACGAAATTTCGAGTCAATAATACGAAATTTATAGTACGTAACGTAACTCAAAAATTCGACTTTTTAACTAGAAATTCTGAGTTAGTAAATTTCGAGTTAATAAAAAACGTACCTGGCACTAATGCTCTTCCGTAAATTTTAGAGCAGGGTTAATGAAAATACAGATATTTGCATATTCACATATTTATTATTATTTTACAATATTATGCAGACAGTATATTTTCTTTTACGTGGGACAGTCATTCAATTCCCGGTCGGTTATGCTTTAAAACGTTATATGCAATAGCAGATTATGAACGAATTCGAACTATTTCTAGTTATATGCAGATTTTTTTCTGACTACATGTATGTGGGTAAAGGTAGCTAAAAGCTCCTAAAGTCACGCAATATTTTCGCTGAAGAACTCGTGCACATTTCCCGATACAAAGCTAATAACCTATAAATATGCAATAGTTCATAAAGTACTACGCGTCCGCAGACAGAATTTTCATATTTAGAAAACTGTTCTACCAAACGTATTTTTGCAGTCTCAGGTAAAAAAAAAAACATCGTAAAATTGTTTTTTTTATAAAATAATGTCAATATAATGTCGTAATTCTTATTAACGATTGTAGTGCCAGAGTATTGTTTTATACTATAATACTGTTGTTAACTTGATGATTGTAATTATTCATCAGACATTTACACGTTTATTTAGATGAAATATACACACGTTTATTTAGGTAAAATGTGTATACATTTATTTAGTTTTTAGAAGAAATGATATGTACATGGTTATTTGACAATTTCAAACAGACGGTATTTAACAATTAAGAAATGTTTTCTGTTCCAGTTCAAAATGTTGCATTCAATGTTTACCACTTGACAGACGTGAGTCCATCAGTCGGTGAAATAATGAAATTTAAAATAATCATATTAAACGAAGGTAATGGATACAGTCCTTCCACTGGAGTATTCACGGCTCCAGTTAATGGAACCTATTCATTCAGTGCACAAATTTGTCTTGCTCCTAATACATATTCGTATTATATCATCAGGGTTGGAAGTACAGCGATCGCGTCTGCTTATGGGATTGACGGGAGTTATAACAATTGTTTTTCATCACAGGCTGTTGCTTTTGTTCGTAAAAATGAGCAAGTTACTGTAGAATGGACTACCAGCAGTTATACTAACACGATTTATGATAACACATACAGCAGAAATTACTTTTCTGGTGTTTTACTTCACCTGTAATGCTTAATTGTTACATGATAAGAGATATAATTCCGCCAAAAAGTCTTTGAATACAAAATGATGACATCAACACGCTTATTTTAAAAGATGTTAAGCTGTAGAAGATGCATAGTTATAAAGACATAATTTTAGTTTATCAAATCTTATTTTGAGCTATTTACCTTCAGCATATTTAGTGGTACGTAAAAGAGAAAATTCAATGTGTTTATTATTTCTGGTCTTAAGGGATCATGGAGTAAGCTCAAAGGAGTTACGCATTAGTAATGCTAATGGGTATGAAATATGTTGCATGTGTTCATTACATATCATGAACAGAGACAGTCGAATCAAGTTAATAAGTACATATAAAGGACCTTCTATCATGAATATGGCTTTTATTTAAATTGATTGTTAGGAATATAGAGGTACGTTATAATTCTTTCAAAAGAAAAGACAAATACTGTTTATTATAAATAAATGTTTACCACTATTTTATTTTCAGTCTTATTCGCAAGCTGAATGTCAACAGTATAATGAAAACATTCACAAATCTCTAAATGAAGATTATTTTTTAAAAATCTTAAAACGCAACCAAACAATAAAATCTTTATTAAAGGAAATGAAAAATACAACACCTGTCATGCCCCCTTAAATCAGGCAAAAAGCGGAACTCGGAAATTGTCTGGATTTCATGATCCCAAAGGATCAGACATGCTCATCATGGCCACCACACGGCACTAAAAGACTGTTGTTGTGATGGTCTAGAAGATCTAAAATGTTATTTGACAGCATAGAACACAGCAAAACCAATTTGAGCCGTGCCACGGGAAAACCAACATAGTGGCTTTGCGACCAGCATGGATCCAGACCAGCCTGCTCAGTCTGGTCAGGATCCATGCCGGTCGCAACGTCACTATGTTGGTTTTCTCATGGTACGGCTCATTTATTTCTATTTTCCTTGATGTTTTGTTGTTTGGATTGAGTCTGTTTATGAGAAAACTTCTTTGTAGTATGAAATAAAGCTAATTAACGGAAACTGTGTTACTATTTCGTTTTAAAACACAAACACACAGCCTCCTCAATATTTGGTAGTGTCCCCTTAAAATCTGTTATGTATGTGTGTCAGTTGTATGATGTAACGTTATGCAGCAGCAGTAAGCAATAATTGCAGTAACAGTTGTGATACTGCTACTACTGTTAGCAGTAACAACACTTATTAGAACAACTGTTTTCGGATAAACCTACCAGATAAATACATTTTAACGCTTAATTGTTATTAAAATACTTTTACAGCAGAAGCCATTTCTGTAAAATATATGGTCCCTACAAAACTTGATAATAGGGGCATCCGTTTCTGTATAGTTAATATCACTGAATTTTACCTCATTGCAATCTCACTTCTTGTGTAAATTTTTATCGTATGAGGAAACCATCCAGCTTGTCTACGAAACGTCGCTGGTTGCATAACAAAAGCTGTCTGTTTTGACAGCGCGCTCGACTATCCGAAGAATTGATGGAAGTATTAGGTCAAAATATTACCAGAGATTTTCAGACAAAAGAAGGGAAATAGATAATTTGGATAAGTCTTGGATGTTTGAAGCAACCCATCTGAAATATTTTTCCATTACAGCTTCTTTTTGTTGTAGGCCTACTATGCAAATGCGTGGCTCAGGGGCTGTGTTTTTGGTGCTCTCTGCTTCCGAAAAATCTACCCTTGCCTATTATCTTTTGCACTATAAAGCAATGTGTGACCATAAAGGTAAGCATGTGTTTAAAGTTCCAGAGCCATATATTAAACAGTTAAGACAAACTATAGAATGGTTTATCAAAACTTAACTAATATCTATGTCAAAAAGGGTTATAACTGAGCTACAGTTCTTGTCCTAGTTATGCATCTTGCTTACATACATGTATGTAAACTATAATTGTAAACAAGTGGTCAAACTTTCAAAGTCATATTACAAACAGGTTAGGCAAAATATGGACTGGTATGAAAGATTTAACTGATTTTCAAGTAAAAAAGGGGCCATAATTCAGCCAAAATAGTTGAGTTATGTACTCTTGCCTAAAGATGGAACTTATGATGATAAGCAAATGTTCAATGTTTCAAAGCCACATGTCAAAAAGTTGTTACAAAACATGTACTTTTACGAAATCTGAATCAATTTCCAAGTCCAAAATGGGCCATAATTATGATGATAAGCAATTGTTCAATGTATCAAAGCCACATATCAAAAAGTTGTTACAAAACAAGGTACTTGTACGATATCTGAATCAATTTCCAAGTCCAAAATGGGCCATAACTCATTTTGTACAGAGTTATGTACTCTTGCCTCCAAGTATAGAGACTGTAATAATAAAACAGTGGTCAGAGTTTCAAAGCCACATGTCAAATAGTTTTTACAAAATATGGACTTGTACGAAATCTGAATAAATTTCCATGTCCAAATAGTAATCCAGCCAAAATATTTGACAGAGTTATGTACTCTTGTCTACAAGTAGAGACTGTTATGTATAGTGTTCCAAATTTAAAGTTAATATCTTTGATGGTATACAAGATATTACCATTTCATAAAAACTTTAACCAACGCCGACTCCGAGGTGAGTATTATACCTCTCCATATTCTTCGAATAGTCGATCGAAACTAATTCGCTGGTGTCTGAAATTATGCCCAGAGGAGAATCAGGGGTCTTCCCACCATCAAAAGCTGGAAAATTACCATATGACCTATCCCTATACCTGTTTCGCTGTAACTAGATACCCAACAAATATAAATACTACAAGAAAGTTTCTTACCAAAACCCTATTTAACACTTTATGACCATAATTCAAACATAAATACATTTTATCATTTTCGAGTTACGTATCATCGACCTCATCTACCTAGGTAAGTATAATACTGTATTGTACCAAGTATATAAACATCTGTATAAGTATAACAAAGTAATAGCCCACACCTAAATTGCAGTATGTACACTGTACGTCCCTGTCTACTAGTCGCGTCTTCAACCATGAGGACACTAGGATGGATTTTGTGCAGTACACTACAATGCTATGATAAAAACATCTTCTAACTTAAAATAATTAGACCTTAACAATAATTTGCACTTTTTTCAGACTCTTTTAATTAATTTAACCTTGACCTTGACGATATGTTTACAAATTCTAGACACTGCATACCACAAGGTTGTGATATGTACTTTTACCAATTTTCAATACGGATTTAGGGTAACATAAACGTGCACTATTCAAAATCGTCACCCATACCTTAAAGTCTGAATAAGGTATACAAATGATCTAATATGACAGAACAATATTTGATTACCCGTTTAACCACTCCTGAATAGTATGACGGATTCTGTGCATTGCACTCTGCAATTTGTGATAAATACTTCTGGCGAGTTTAAAAGAAAAAGATTAAAATAGTACAGTGAAGAAAAATGTGTCCAGAAGCGGACGGATAGCCATAGTTATTATCCCCCGACGAAAATCGGAGGGATAAAGTTTTGGCGATATCCGTCCGTCCGTCCAGAGCCATATCTAGGAAGTGGTTGGACATTTTTAAATAAAACTTCATATACATGCTCATCACTATAAGTTTCAGTCAGATTGCCCAAGTAACACCAGAGTTATGGCCCTTAGAAGCTTCTAGTGTTAACTATATAGGGTACTATAAATATGACAATTTCTGCATCATAACTTTTGATATATTTGACCTTGAACTATGAAACATAAATAGAATTTAGATCACCATAATGTGGTTGTGCACACACAATTTCGTTTGGATTTATTTTGTAACTTCAGAGTTATTGCCCTTGAATTGTGTAAAAATCCACATATTTGTACTAAACAAACTTACCATTTGGTAGAATTTCATTAAATTTCTTTCAGTCTTTTTCATGAACATTTATTATAAACATGTGAAGTTGGGTACCCACACATGGTCACCCCCCTACCTTGGTCACACCACTCCCCCTCCCGACACCCCCCCCCCCCCCCCACTCCCAAAAAAAATGTTTTTCACTCCTTATTTTAGGCTTTATTTACATGAAACACCGCTGAAAGGTTATGGGGCCTGTAAAGTTTCAGTCAGATTGCCTAAGTAACACCAGAGTTATGGCCCTTAGAAGTTTCTAGTGTTAACTATATAGGGTGATATAAATATGGCAATTACTGCATCATTACTTTTGATAAATTTGACCTTTAACTATGAGACTTAAACATAATGTAGATCACCAAAGTGTGGTTGTGCACACACAGTTTCGTTCAGGTTTCTTTAGTAACTTCAGAGTAATTGCCCTTTAATTATATAAAAATCCACATATTTGTACATAACAAACTTAACATGTGGTAGAATTTCATTAAATTTCTTTCATTCTTTTCCATGCACATTTATTATAAACATGTTAAGTTGTGTACCCACACCTGGTCACCCCTTGCCTTGGTCACACCACTCCCCCAAAAAATCCTTATTTTAGATTTTTCAAACCTTCCATGAATATTTATCAACATGCAAGTTGTACCATTCCCCCGACTTGCTCCTCCACCTAGTCATGCCCACCACCGATCATGTATCCTCTCCCCGTACCCTCCCCTGATTATTATTTTGTTTTTCGTTCTTTCTTGCATCATATACAGGGACATAAGCATATCCACGCGCTTCGACTTTGCGTTAACAGTTGATGACGATTTTGATTGTGAAAATGCAATGCTGATTATTAAGGTGACAAAAATGTACCTTTTCAGAAAGTTTATGGATTTACATGTATGTTGCTTATTTGTTGGCAATTTACCTGGAATTACAGCGCGACAGGAAGGGAAACAATATCTTGCCTGCCAAAAATTGGTATTTTGATGTCTTATACCTAAAGCTTTTATTGGTGGACTGACTCAGATTTCAAAATTTATTGTTAGTAAAGCATGTGGCGGACACCAGTGCCAGTGCGTTCCAGCTTCATACAACTAGAAATATAGATCGTACGCTGAAACAGACAAAAATAGACTACGAAGTTGAATAAGCTTTTGTATTATTGACATGTTACTGATTAATCTTTGCCAATATGAAAATATCTATATTGAATTAAACAAGAAGACAATCGGCGTAGAGGTATATTTGGCGCATGGAAAAATCAGAATTAAACAGGATGTACAGACAAGATATGATATGCATCTATGACCGCATGGTTCATTTGCAATTATTCGAACTAAACAGCAAATTTAATTGATCATATGTACCCTTTAAGTGATTGAAGGTTGAAATAATTTGACGACGTGTTCGGTCAGAATCCCCACTAAGTAACCCACTAGCACAATATCTCGACCCGCATACAATTAGTTGGACTAGAAATAAAAATAAAACCCTAGAAGTTTTTGAATCACTATTGACCCCAACAATTCTCATTACTCGATTAAGTTCTCACTTCCGATAAAACTTAGAGCAAATAATCAAGTTGAAGTCAGCTGAAAATTTGCAAGTTGGGATAACTTCAATAGTGAACTCTTTATTATTTGGGTAAAGTAATAGGTAGATATTTCCATAAATGATGGAATAATGATTTTTTTTATTTAATTTGCACATTATTGTTGTTTGCATTATTTTCATGAAATCTTACTTAAGCGAGGTACGCAATAGGCGGAGAAGTTTACTTTCGATTTCTCTTGTGATGATGAATTAAGGTCAAAATCAATGTTATACAGCTTACACCGAAAATAACTGTATTGATAATTAAGCAATGACACATTGGTAAACTCTCTGACTTTCACGCATGATATCTTCGAAAGTTTTACTTATAAATATGTTACGTAATTATATCGATGTTGCTTTTACTTTATTATGTTATTTTATCGAACATGTTTCAAAATTTTAATCTTTTTTTTATATTCATTTTATTATTTTATTGTTTTCGACTACTGACGCTAATTACTTTTCGGTTGGATAAAAGAACGCTTGTACAATCCTCAATTTTTCTGAAAATATTTGGAAAAGATAATGGCGAGTAATTTGCTTAAGACTTAAGATGTTTTAATAATTTTAGTAAATATTTTTACAAAAGTGCATTGACATGCAGTCCATAAAATAAACAAACATGTTTGAAAACATGGACGGATCCAAACGGAAGGGGAAGAAGCATTTTATAGAAGTATTCCGATGGCAAAATACAATACATATCCGTAGCCCAGACCAACCTATAAACCGGGCATGTCTATTTTATAAGTACATCAATGGACATACACAGTAAGTAAATAAAGTATTGAGGATCGAATGACATTTATAGTGGACTATGTATGCGCATTAATTAGAATGATGAATGATTAGAAGGTTATAGGTGAACGTGAGAGAGCTGATAATGTACATAAATTATTGTCTACTTTAAATGAACTTATTTATGAACGCAATGGCGGACACATAGAACCATTTGTTTTCGTCTATCAGTAATCAACAACTTTGGATAAGATTAGACAGTAAGATAAATAATATTTTAAAATATATATAATATATACAATTGAACGCATTTTTTCATCTGAATACATAATGGAACTTAATTTAAACACTTTACTTCAATACATTTGCGCGTTGATCATTTTATTTTAAATAATACGTGATTATAATGAATACAGCGTTTAATTCTTATGATAGTGGCCAATTCAATATTTATTGCAGACAAAAAATTTAAAACGCATTTAATTGAAGATGTTTTGTTGAGCAGTACAATATAATTCGTTCACTGATTGAAGGTGCGAATGAAAATATCTGGCTTGAGGATGACTGTTAAGGTAGTAATTTAGGTTCTGCCGAGTTACATCAAAAAGTTACCCGAGTGCAAGATGTATAGGTTAATAAATGGGAGAGCGGTGCCTTTGAGCGATAATGGCCCTGGCAAGGTGATAATAGCCCGAGGGCTTTAGCCCGAGGGCTATTATCTTCTTCCAGGGCCATTATCACTCAAAGGCACCGTTCTCCCATGTATTTACCTGTTTATTACATGTTTACCTATAATATAGTAAGAAATGCTTTTTGTGTCATTTTTATGGGTACTTGCATCTTCTGGCACAATGAATTTCAGCTTTTCAGTTTTTATATTATTTGTATAAGATTCTATTTACTGTATAAAATCAAATACCTGGATAGTTGTACTTTCTTGCTTATTGCATAGTTTAGGGATAAAAATACGATATTTCACGAAGAATACAAGATGTTACGCTCAAGATGATAAAATAAAACGGAAATATTCGCTGTTTTACCTCCACGAAACGCGATGACGTCATTTCTGTTTACAGACGTTAATTTCCCGCGCTAACGCCAGGGCCATTATCGATAATGGCCCCGGGGCTTATTATGATAATGTGATAATGCATGACGCAATGCGATAATGGGAGAATTTTTAACACAAATTTGTTACTATTTATAGGTACTCATGTAATAAATTTCCATCATCACCTCCATCTAGTGACAGATTCATGCTGTTTTCATCAATTTGTAACATGTTTTGAAGAGATCTATTTGTAACTTGTTTCAAGTGCAGGGAAGCATATAAGTGAGAAAAATGATTTATCTATCAAGTGTGTTCATGCGTGCATGCGTGTGTGCTTGCGTTCGTGCGTATGCGTGTAATCCGGTTCATCGTCCTTTTCAACATTTTTTTCAGTCATAGGAGGGTGTCTCCTTGTGGCATTGAGCACAATGCCCAGCTTTATAGTTCTGTCTCACTGGAATATCACGCCGTAGACGCTTGACATGATTCCACACGAACTGACATTATACTGACATTTGACTGATCAGTCTAGCACTATTCACTTTATTTTGAGCGCCAAGCAAAGATGCTACTAGCATCATCTTCTACGTCTTTGAAATGACGCGGCCCGCGAGCGAACTCACAACCACTTGCACTCGAACCGGGCGCTCAACCATTAGGCTGTTGAGGCGATTTTTATTGTTGATTTACTTTTTCCACAATATCAGTTTGAGTATTAATTACTCCATTGTTAGTTTGAGGCGCTTATTCACTGGCAAAAAATGTAAAGTGTAACGTCTCCATAACATATTGAACTACTATATCAATTTGAAGTAGGGGTAATAGAAAATCTCAAGGTGGCTAAGTGTACGTAATTATTTTGATTTTAAGTACATACCATTTTAACATATGTTTCTTTGTAGCATAAAATATCAAAGCCGACATACACTTGAGCTTTGAATGTATATTTACATTTGAAAGAATAATTTGCACTAATATATGTTCACATCTGCTTACTTTCTAACAGGCATTATGGATACCAACGAGGATGATTTTAAACTTGCAGAATTGCAAAACGAAGATAGGAAAATAGATTCAATAACGCCGGCTGAAGACGCCGATGCTCTTCTTAAAAAGATTCAAACTAAAGAAAGACAACCTGGAAATCCCGAACAAATTATTGAAGACCTAGGTGGATGCGGCAAATTTCAAATACGCCTGACACTCGCCATACATCTCATCAAAACAGTATTTTGTTTCAGTTTCACCAACTTAATTGTAACAACAGCGTCACCAATATGGTGGTGCATGAAAGACTCCAATGAAAGCAGTTTGATAATTTGTAAAAGTTCAAACAATGACTCCAGTCAGAACTGCTATCAAGGGGCATGTCGGTCTCCAAACAACACCAAATGCGAACATGTATTATTTGACAACAGTATGAATACTATAGTTAGCGACGTAAGTCATGAAATGAAAGATTTTAATTAAAAAAGAGTTATACTAGATTATGTAAAACAATGAATGGGTCATTTTGAACTAGAAACAATTCACATCTAAAAAAAAATACTTTTATTAATAACAGTTCTTAGCTTCTTAAGCATTCTTATTTGTAACAAATTATGTTGAATATTAATAATAGGACAACGATTATCATAGTGTTATCAGTGTCAATACAAGTTTTTATCATTCCAGTTCAACTTGATCTGTGAGTATGACTTTATACCTAGTATGGTAAACTCACTTCAACTGGCTGGTACGCTGACGGGAAACGTTATCTCGGGCCAACTTGCCGATATGTTTGGCAGAAAACCTCCTTTCTTCACAGCAATAATACTTGTACTGGCTTTTAGTCTTGTTGGTTTTTTCTCCTTTACCTGGCAGATGTTTGCTGTTTCAACATTTTTCACAGGACTAGGTCACGGGTTCTTTATAACAACTCAATATAGTATACTGTCAGAATATACATTATCAAAATGGCGCGTATGGGTGGTTGGATTTCCATCTTTGGCTTTAGAGCAGTGCTTATTCTCTCTTGTTGCGTGGCTGTTACATGACTGGCGATATCTACAACTTGTTACAGCACTTATAGCTGTCCCTTGTTTGTTTTCGTGGTTGTAAGTATAATGTTTACATACTAAGCGAGATAGTTAAGGCTTCATTCTTTTTTTTGGAAAGTTAATTGAACGAATCGGAAAGAAATAATTTATTATCTCTAAAATGATCATATATATAATACTAAAGAGTTGAAAACATATCAATATTAAAAGATTCCGTGTTCAGATTTGGGAAGTGAAGTTTGTCCGTTTTAAAAAGGACATAATATTGTCGATTGAAACTGTTAAACAACTCTGTGTGCTATTTCATTGATGTATCATGTGTAAAGTGTAAGAATATGGAACAGAAAAGACGTGTAGGGATTTTTGAATAGGCAAACGTATGTTTTAGATAAAACATAAAGGGTGTAATCAGTTTAATTATTACAAACACTTTAAATGCCTGTTTTTCATTTTAATAAAGATGGTGTAAACAGCTATACTTGATACGTATTCTTCCGCTTGATAAAGTGTTCATATAACCTTGGAAACCATCTATCTCATACAACGGATTAATTAATGAGGTCAATATATGATTACCATTTCTAATAGAAATGCTGTTCGTTTGCAATTTATTTTAAACTTCTGCTATCACTTCTTTGTATATTGTATTACGGTGATTAAAGAGTAAACATCTGTTTTACAGGTAATAATACATGTAGCATGACAATTTTGATTTTTAATGTAAATCATTTACTGATCATAGCGTCATTCCGGAAAGTTTTCGATGGTACATTGCACAGGGAAAACTGGACAAAGCAACGAAAATTATACGATCTGTTGCAAACTACAATAAATGCACTACCACAAACATTGCCTTGCATAAACCTGACTCAAATAGCAAGCAGAAGTATTCATTTCTACATTTGTTTAAGACAAAGTTCTTGACACAAGTGACTCTTTTGTCAATGATTAACTGGTAAGTATTTTTTCTCTGTCTTGCACGTGACATTTTGCAAGCTGAATTAACTTGGTTTATTTGATTCTACTTTGGCAAATTTGAATTAATCTTATTACATTTCTCTAACCAAACAAATAATGTATTTTTGTCCTTTAACCACTACATATTACCGTTGAAGAGTTGCAATTCTGTGATAATTTCACTAAATATGGAGCTATATCATGCTTAAATGTATCTTCCACTACTACGAAGTTTTATTTGTTACATGCAATTGATACAGTGAACTTGTGAGTACAAAGCATGCGTTTGATCCAATTCCACCTGTACGATTAATAATTGAAGCAATAGCCTTCATGGTTTAGTAGCTGAAAGCAGAAAGGCGTTTTGTCGTCATGTAGAGAAATGAAAAAAGATCAAACGGTAAGGTCATATGGCATTAACAATTCGTTTTTCAATACTTACATTTTGTTAATGCCATAAAAAAACAACGCTACAACGTTTTTGTGCATGTTATCTTTGGAGAAATTGTCAGAGGCTTCTGTCGTAGAAAATATTAAAACTTAATATATTGTCAGAAATTCAGGAAGTACAGTTACTTATTTTCATTAGAAGTGAAGTGCTAAATCCATATACAAAACAAAACAATGCATGATTTAAAGTGACATATTTTTCTTTATAGGACAGCTTTAGGTGTTGTTGGATATGGAATATCCTTTGGAATACAATCACTGTCAGGAAACTTGTACCTGAATCTGTTTTTATTTTGTATTACAAGTGTCCCGTCAAGGGCGGTTGCAATATTTCTAAGCAACAGGTAATACATGAAATAGATGATTATTCCAAGTGTCTGTTTCATCTGCATATCACAATGCAATTTAGAGCCAACCATAGTCGTTGTCAATGTACACAATGAAATGCAAACTTAGGTTGATTTACATTTTATAACAAGTTATATAAGAGAACATGATTTTGAAGTAAAGATTAGTAATTAAACAACAACATTTCTTCAGTTTAAACTCAAATGATTGCATGAAATTAAAGTAAAGAGTCGAAATTAATTAGTAGGTCAGAACAGAAAGATACTGTTTAAGGTCACGGATATCTGAGTATAGATGACGAATTTTAGTCCCTAGCGCCAAGCCAACAGCTTGATAATCATATATTCATTTACTTATACAATTGTTTCTGAATTAATTGACTTTTCTTCTTTGTAGAATTGGACGTCGTAAGACATCGATTCTATTTTTTGCTGTCGTAGGCATTACGGGAATCACCGTTGGCATACTACAAACATTAGGTATTGGGTACCATATTTCATAGCATCTTTAAATATTATTATTGTATTTTTTTACCATTAAAAAGTATTTCGTACGATTTCGCAAGTAAATAAAAGAAGTTGTGACTGTGTACATTGCCACAAACAGATATAAACACCATTAATGAAACAACACCTTGTCCATTTGGTAGTCGGTTATTGAAACTCAAATGACTTGAATAAGGTTAAGAGAAACTATATTAGTAACAGTCATATTATGGTTCGCTCATCTAGTAACTTTGTTTTCATATTTGCAGATGTTCAACACAAGGATATGTTGACTAACGTATTAGCAATTGTAGCAAACACAAGTATAGGTGCCGCATGGGGGACTGTTCAAACAATGACAGTAGAACTCTATCCAACCGTCATAAGGTAAGCATGATTCGTAGTTTTCTTCGTAACAACGCGCTACATTTGTTTTAAAGACTTTCCGCAAGCAGCATAAATGAAAGCTTATTGCTAATCTAGACAGACACGATTGTTCATTTATATCATAAGAATATAGCATTTTTTTCTTATTGGAGTAATCTTTGCGTAAATAAATCTCAACTTTAAAGAATTTCGAACTTAGTTTGAAAAGATAATTGTATGTATCACATATTTTTGTACAGATTTTAAAGATAAGGACAAACCTATCAGAAGATAATAATGACAGTGGGATAGATCACATGAACTATCACAGTGTCACATCACTAGTTTATGTTGTGGACAATCGGCATAAAAATAGAAATTGACCTAGCGGTCAGGTTGTCTGGACATAATGTGTAACTATATTTTAGAAATATTGGTTTCGGAACGCTAAGCCTAACTGGAGGAATTGGGGCAATTATAGGACCACAACTAGTGTATCTTGTAAGTATACTGAATTTAGTGTTTATAATCAGCCGCGTGCAATTCGTCCTAACTTTTACCAAAGGCACAAACTAATCGTAACGGCCAGGTGTTATATCCGAACGCGATGCTGTTTGTATTGACTTGTGCACAAAATAGCAGCATTATTAGGTGAAGAGCGTCTGACTTGTCAAGCCAAATTTGAAATTGTATGGTTAAAAAGAAAAGTAAAACATTTCTAAGCAAACCTAATGATCTTTAAATAATTTTATAAGCATGCATACATACACACAAGTAGAAATTAAATACATTTGTCTGAAAAAATACTCATCTAACCTAATTATATATAATTACTTTTCAGAATGCGTTCGTTCCCGGTCTCCTATTTTATGTGTGTGGGACAATTTCTCTTTTGTGTGTACTTGGGACATTATTCTTACCAGAGACAAAGGGGAAACATTTAGATGATAAATTAGTTTAAGCTGATATGCTATGAATCAACATTTGTCTTCCCATATATTTATATAATGTTTAAGTATGGCATAAGTTTATTTTGACAGATTGTTTCCCACTTTATACACTTGTCTGAACTACTGCTATTATTATCGCCATATATAGGTTATAACATTTGTATTGAAAAATATGCGCGAGTTCTGCAGCGGAAATATTATACGAATTATTATAAAGAAAGATGTAAATATTCGTTCTATAGCCTAAATAGGATTGGAAACATCGTTGATAATGAAGTTAACATGACAACACACATGGAACTGACGTCACAAATGTGGTTAAACTTCTAAATGGAAAAAGATTGAGGTCCAATTGTAACGTAACAGATTTTAAAATTGATTATGTAATAAACGAGATTAATACTAAACCTTTCTACTCAAGGTAAACAATCTTTTTCATACTTTTCTATAGCTTGTAAATGTTGATTTTACATTTTCTTATTCCCACTGTTTTTATACGCCCGTTTGAAAAACGGGACGTATTATGGAAACGCCCCTTGCGGGCGGCGTCCACAGACTTTGTCCGGATCATATCTTCTTTATGCATGGAGGGATTTTGATGAAACTTGGCACAATTGTTCACCATCATAAGACGGAGTGTCAAGCGCAAGAATCAGTCCCTAGGTCTAAGGTCAAGGTCACACTTAGAGGTCAAAGGGCAAATTCAAGAATGATTTTGTCCGGAGCATATCTTCTTCATGCATGAAGGGGATTTATGTAACTTGGCACAATTGTTCACCATCATGAGACAGAGTGTCATGTGCAAGAACCAGGTCCCTAAGTCTAAGGTCAAGGTCACACTTAGAGGTCAAAGTATACAAGAATAAAAACTTTGTCCGAAGCATTTCTTCTTCATGCATGGAGGGATTTTGATATAACTTGGCACAAATGTTCACCACCATAAGACGGAGTGTCATGCATGAGAACCAGGTCCCTAGGTCACACTTAGAGGCCAAAGGTCAGATACAAGAATGGAGGAAATTTGATGTAACTTGGCACAATTGTACACCTTCATGAGACGGAGTGTCATGCGCAGGTCCCTTCTTTAGAATAACTTCCCTTTGCTGTTACTATAAATAGCTTATATTGTAACTTTTTTCATTACTAGTAGTAGGGAAAATTCGAGACCACTTTTCTGTAGTACAACATGCATGTTACATCCAGTTTTGAGGTGTATTTTGACCTGTCTCTACCCGGTAAGCATTTTTGTTTGGACTTAGATTTTTTTTATTATTATCATTTTAAGATTCACTCCCTTAGTTGTTACTATAAATAGCTTATATTTATAATTGACCATAGTATAATTATATATATATACTATATGTATACAAAATGAATGGCGGCCATGTTTGAGTGGTGATAGGTATCGCATAATTTAGAAGTATATTGTTTTTACTCTATTTGTGAAATCTCTACGATAGTAAGGTTGAGTATCTAAGGTTCAGGTGTGTAACAGGCATTCTAAAACACAAAATAATTTAAAAAAGGCACCACCGTGGGGTCATATTATTGTAGAATAATTGATAAGCAAATTTTAAAGTTTGTTGAAAAGAATTGGTAAATTGCCCTCTTCTTTCATATGTTGTAAACCATAAAATTTACCAGAATATTTTCTTCACAGCAATTTAGCAATTTAATATTTGTTTTTAGGTAGTTATTTTACAACTCCCCCCCCCCCCCCCACACACACACCCCACAGCCCCCCACCCTCCCCCCAAAAAATAAATAAATAAATAAAAAAAGATATTGAGGCTCCAAAGAGGTTTAAATTACTCACATTTCGTGATAATTTAGATTAATAAGTAATTATTAGTTAACAAAATCATTGCTGAAATATATTTAACATATGACGATTTATGATTCACCATTTTATATGTATGGTGGTATTCACATCTCTTTAATAGGATGTAAGTTGAACTTTAACTAATATGCCATAGTATAAATATAGCTCAAAGACCAAATTATTCTTAAATGTGTGCCCTCTTGATATACTAGTAGTAAGCCTACAATTATATTCATTGGCAGTGTCACCTATACATGTTTCTTTATTCATCTGATCTCTTGTAACATTGGAATATACCCCCAAACAACAATCAGATCACTTGATTCAGCTAGCCAGAGAGACAAATCAAAGACATTTTTTAATCAGCGGAGCAGTTGTCAAGTATTTAGGTTTCCGCTGCTCAATCTGGAGGTCAGCATTTCATGTAGCATACACCAGTACTGGTGTGTGTCCACTTCAGTAAATGTCACAATGACACTGCACAGCTGATAGTTACATTTTATTATTGTAAGTTATCTGAAAAGGATAACTGATGTGAACATGTAGCACCTATTTTCCCAACCAGCTACCTTTTTGGTAGGTGGTGTTTATGAAGTAGCCACAAAGGGGCTAGAAAATTCTAATATTTTCAAAGAATAATGTAATCATTAGTAGTTTGTGTAATTTTGTGCCTTGCAGATTGTAGATATCGGCTCTTCTTTGCCAGTCTATGAATATACATGAATGCGAAACAAATACAAATTTAATGTGCCTCATATCTGAGATGAACTCAGCTTGTGATGTAAACATGGGCTGGAATACCTTATCAATGAAAGATCTTATATAATCTAAATGGTCAGCGTGAGTGGATACAGTGATTCATCCGGATTGTTCATGAATGGGTCTATTTTGTGTAGCACATGAACATCCTTTGGATGTGATTCGGAATAAAATAAAGATGCTATGATTGTCAGAAATACACTTTAACTTTGGTAGCGGGATAAACCCGCAACAAAAAATGCAACATCCATTCTTTAGGACAGTCTAAGCATGACTTGTGTTACATGAGCATATGGCGCCTGTGTTGTCATTCATTTCACTACCACCTTAAAAACTCATATTAATTGCATTTCGATATACAGAAATTCGATCATCAGTAAGGAATGACATACCAAATATCCGTAAAAGTCTTGATACTGTTAAATGATTAATAAATTGACCAAGAGTTTAAGTTTGATAAGTTTGAAGGTTTTACCTTGCCAAACACTTTTGTGTGATGTAGACGCAATTAAAACATTTACGTGTAATGTTACACAGGGTTTTCTATATTGTAGCAGTATTATAACACCTGGTGACTCCACCATTTCAAAACAACTGAATGTTAATTGGTCTTATGGCATACCACTGCTTCAACATACTATTTTTGAAAAATGCCTGTTCTGGCCATGGATAAAGTCCGATAACGATTTTAATAACAATAGTTGCCCAAAAGTCTTGCGCTCGACTATTCAACAACTTCTAAAATTAACAAGGACCATGACTGGGCAAGACGTACAAAACCATATATTGGTTACTTCCCGAGGTTTGATGACCGGAAGCACTATGTGAAATTTTAATCAAATGCAGGTAGTTTCTGAAATACACCTTGTTTTTTAGGGACATGCTAAACTTTTACCAAATATTCTAGGCTGAAAACGAATCATATTTTGTATTAAACTCAGTCAAGATTATTTTTATTTCAAAAGGTTAGACGACACAGAGCCTTATGTAAAGTTTTAATCCAACACATATATTGGTTGCTAAGATATGAACTTACATGCAAAACTTATCCAAGGTGAGGATGTCAACTAAGGCAACACCAACACCAGAGTGAACAGAATAGCTCTCACTATTCTTCAAATTCACTGGAATTTTGAAAAAGTTTGGCAATTTATATGTGTATATCAATGTACATCAAATATTTACACACAATGTTTTGCAAAAGGAAATATTTGCCAGAAAGTGATATTGCGTGTTTACTTTTTTGAGTGTATATATCGGTTCAGTATTCCATATTTGGGCAATTTGACTATATGTGTCTCAAAAGTTAGTACCAATAAACCGATATTTTACACACTCTTATTGTAGTAACAATTAAATGAAAATAAGGAAATGAAATGCAGCGAACTAACATGTATATGTAATATATTGGCTCTACAATTTCTTGAAATTCTCAGACAGAGTTGCTTATTCTATATGTATCAAAGTGTTTTGCGAAAGTCTCGGGTTTAGTGTTCTCATACCTCAATAGAAAGTGATGCTGCAATAATAAAAACAATAAAATTACTTTACACAATAAGTTTTAATACAGTTAATGTTTTAAGACTGCGTGAGTATATCCACACACTTAACTGAATGTTACGTTGATGGCAAAAATGATATGCAGCATGTCCGGTTAAAATTGTTCATTATGAGTGTAACTCCTTTTGGGGCCTCTTGAATTATATATGAAATTTCAAAGAAAATGTAATATGTCTTAGTTTTTTATATGCACTGGATACTGTAGAGGATAAACATTCATTTCTTAATTACATGTTAATACCAATGTACCGCAAATTTTAACATATTGGATACGTCACATCATCATGTAAATGCCGTCTGATGGAGAACCCCCAATTAAGGGCCTCTTAGTCTTTAATTTCACTTGAAAATTACATTTATACGTCAAATTATATTATATAATTGAATTTTTACACTCTATTATATATTTAAGTCAGATTTACCTTAACCTGTAATTTAAACAACATTTTATTTTCATTTTTATTTCTTATCACGTGCACCCCTTTTGGGGCCTCACGAAAACTTGATTAGGGATATTTGAGCCTGGTATCCACCCTGGCTGAATTTCATATACTCCAACAAACATTTTGATGTATGATACCATATTGTACTAAAAAATGCCTACGGAATTTTTTCTCGGGGCTTTTGCCAACTGTCTAATAGACGACCTCGACAGTTTTGACGTATTGACAGACAATTGACAGACTTGACGGATGAAGAATTAAGCCAAAGGTACAGGTTTTCAGATGACAACATAGACGGACTGGTTGGACTTCTTGGACCGAATTTGGAACGACGGACGCGACGGAACCAAGCTGTGACACCACAGCAACAGATTTTAATAACATTCAGATTTGTTTATTTTATGCAAGTTTTCGGTGACCCCTTTGGCGTAGACATTTTTACCGTCTCACGACTACGACACGAGTTGTGAGGGCAGTGACCGACGTACTATTTGGATTGTTCAAAGACCATTATATCAAGTTTCCTGTGACGGACCTTGACCGACGACAAATCATGAGTGGAATTTATGCCATTATAGGGCTCCCGTCTGTAATTCACTAATTGGTTGTATTGACGGGACCCATGTTAAAATATTTTCGCCCGGTTATCCGCATTGAGGGCGCATTTGTTAATAGAAAACATCAACACAGTAGGCCTACCAATGTCCATGCGATCTGCGACCACAAAGGTTTGTATTTATCAACGGTATTGCACCATTGTACACGGTACTAGCTATACATTACATTGATACAGTATGTGAAAAAAAGAAGCAAACATCTTACTTGACAATCCATTCGCCGTAAAACCCAATTCACTCACTCACTCACTCACTGCTCTAGTTAATGCAATGTTTACACTGTTAATAACCTTGAAATTGGTAAAACACAATATGTACACATGTATATTGATGACATCATTATACTGATGACATCATAAAAGTACTGTTCAAGGAACTATATGGAAGGCCGGTCATGCGCGCAGTGCATTATTGGAAAATTTACCGCGGTTAAATTGATATTTTACGTGGTTAGGTTACCGCGCGGTTAAACTGGTTTATACAAGAGAAAATAATCAGTGGTTACCTAACCACGATATATACCGCGGTTATAGTTTTACCGTGGTATATTTTAACCATTGTTTATACAATTGGCTGCAGAGTGTAAGCAATCAGTGGGCGTAACATAAATATTGTTATTATTAAGAAACGATAAACCAGTTTCAATATTTCATGAGCTTATTAATTGTTTGCTAGCTGGCGATGAGTCGGTGAGTAGAGCGCATAAATCAGGTTAATATGGCAAAGGTCAAAATCACAAATGGAGCTCAGATATCAAACTTATCCTTCATATTTCGTATCCGGACCATAACTTTTTAACTATTCAAGGTATTGACTTCAATCTTAGCATATAGATAGGTGGTGAACAGGCAATGTGTAGATTGTATGATATATGTCTGTATGCCAAAGGTCAAGATCACAGCAAGGTCAAACTTGTCTGTTGTATTTTGTGCATAACTTGATAACCATGCAACGTATTGACTTCCAATTTAGTGTATTGGTAGGTAGCGATGAAACAATATGCAAAGCACATGTAGTTGGTTTGTAGGTTAAAGGTCAAGATCACAAATTGAGTTTGAATATGTCCTTTGTGTCCGGAGCAAAACTCCAAAACTGTTCAAGGTATTGATTTAAAACTTAAAATATATGTGAGTGTTGATGAGGTGAATTAAGGAGTGCAACAATCCATATTACTCGCCAACCAACTCAACCCCTCCCAAAAACAAGAAGAAAATACTTTTGTATTCTTGTGCCTTAGTATTCGAACGCATGAACTTGCTTGGTAGGTCAAAGATCATGGTCTCAAATTGAGTTTATAATTCAAAGCTGTCCTTTTGAGTCTGGAGAACAACATTAAAACAATTCAAGACATTGACTTTAAACTTAAAATATAGGTAGGTGGTGATGAGACCATGACAGCCCCCCCCCCCCACCTTCTCCTTAGGTTTCTTATACCATAGTATTCCATCACTGCTGCGGCACAACCCACACACCCTCTCCCTCCCGCACCTCAAACTCTTGATAATGACTTACCTGAATAACATTTCAATATAAACAAGAAAGCATATTTTTGTTTTATTTAAGTTTTGTGAAATAACTAATTGATAAAAAAATAATATGGGAAATATTCTTAAATTAAAAAGATTAAATGTGTCCAGGGAAATGTTGCAGAGGTATCATTGAAAAATCTATACATGCCAACAGCCCATGACACGTGATAAGTCTTGAAGTATTTTTTCACAGGCTGTGCAACGAAAAGGTCATTTACAACTAGACCACCACATCCGCAGCCAGGTAAGTCTGTTGTTAACAGCCGAACGTTACATCGAAATAAAATTATATTTGAACAAGACATAACTTGAAAATGTTGAGCGGTTTACAGGACGCTTTTGTTTCAACAGGAAATAGATAATTTGGCACGTTTTCACTACAAATCAGTAGGTATTGGAACTATCTTTCAAGCGAAGGACAACATACGCCTTTTAAGAATAGGTATTTAACTTTATTGAATTGCTTGCAGATATATTTATTAGATCAACGTTAAGATTTCGCAGGCAATATCACGTATGGTACAACGTTGATATACATTTTGTATTACCGTTTACTTTCCAGTTTTTTGAAAGATGCATTTGCTTAGTCGTAATGAGGGACATTCGACAAACAGGAAATATTCGATGTAACTGTTTGATTGGTTTATTTTCCTGACGAATGGAATATGTGTCTAGTTGAATCAGTTTCATGTTGGTTTTGCATGATATATCAATACAACACTTATTATTATGCTTAGGAAGGTCATGCTCGCATGCAAAAATCTTTATTTCCTTCATATATTTTCATACGAAAAACATGAAGACGAAACATGTTAAAAAATATAAGATGATGATAAATTGGCCCGTAACCAGAACATAGACATACTAAATTAATGTTTATTTGTAGTATATACACCACCTTACCTTATCATGTTGTTTTTTCTACATTATATCATTAACTTCAGTGATATGGCATAACTTAAAGACACACCACATAATACTAACTACATGTTTCCATGATGTGCATAAAACGTGAGAAATTATCTAGTAACAAACTGACAGTAGCATATATTAGGAAAAGGCAGTGTAATAAATGTTTAAGCAGTGTGCACAGTACTTTTTTATTTAGTAATGTTTAGACCGCACTTAGTTTCTACAGAGAAAGATTATTTATCTATATTTTTAAACTGTACTAAAAACAGATTGACTGAATAAGTTAGCGGGTGAAGTTGTGAAAACACATTAATACAGGAAGAAGGGCTTTACTTGTCCACAGGCTTGGGGTAGTTGTAAGCACGTGCAATTAATTACTCAAATATAAGTATTCAAATTTTTTTGATTACTCACCTCAATCTGATCACATGTAATGCAATGTAATCAGTTATAGTGAGTTTTCTGCCTGTCATTATGATTACTTTTGATTACTCTCTGATTACTGGAGGAATCAGTATGACATCAGGGTATAAATTAATATATAAAATTACAATGTAAATGATTATCTAACATGCTTGTTTCACTTCGTCTGGAGAATATTCCTGATAAGTTCGAAGTAGTCAAAAACATTTCAGTTGAGAGGTATGATAAATTCAGTTTGCCATCTTATTATAGTCTTAACCTATTAAGAATCAATAAGCACTGTGTCACTTACATTATCTATTGTGGGTTCAGGTATTATGCACAGGTAAGAAAATATGACATTTAGCAGTTAATATACCAATAATTTTCACAGTGTCCCTGGGTAATGCAAACATGACATGCCTGAATTGATAAGAATGTAATTATTAGATTAACTTAAGGTTTTGGACCCGTAATAGAGTACCTCCTTTATGAAGAGTATTCAATTCCTACCATAAACCTACTTTGACTGCAATTTTCAGGTGGGGCGTAGGTTCAAGCCCCACTGGGACCAAATCTTTTTCTCTCCATATTTTCCTTTTTTTCTAGTAAGTTTTTACTTCTTTCAAGACTTATTATGGGTGTATCGTACAAAAGTGGAAAATTTTCATTTTATAAGCGATTTCTTGCTGTTCAAAGTGAATTTACCTCTAAATCAGGAGGGGTAGAGTTAGACATCTTTAAAAATACTGAGTTACATGTGGTAAAAGTTCTCTATTTTGCCTTTATTCTTTAGATTACATATTGTGGGAGAAATGCAGGTAGGTTTTACTTCTGCCCCAAGGTTATTTTTGAATGGAGTGAGCAAAACTCAAAACAGACCCACAGGATTCGACCTTATTTTTTCAATGTTGGAGTTAAAATTCTGTCTCATTAAATCTGTTTACTTGAGGCACTCTAGAAAAAATGATACTTACAGTTTTATTTTGTGTTTTATAATTGTTTAACAATAGCTTGATGTTTCTTTTATCAAAATTAATGCTGTAATGAATTTTCTGCAAACGTTTTAGATAGTGGCCATCACATTGAATTTTGTCTCTGCCTGAGCTTGAGGAAATACCATAAATTATACAAAATTTACAAAAAACCGGCACTGTAAAAGTTGTTTAAAATTTGCAACACAGTACGAAACATGGTCAACTTTAAGAATATACCAAACAAATGCCATTTTCTAAACATTACTATTAGGGGTCCAATACCTTAAAGGCTAATTTATCCTTCAAAAAGCACTGTCATAGATTTTTGTGAGCAGTCCCTTCTCTGCATGATATAATTGCAACCAAACAGTCTTTTCTTTTAACACTTTACTGAAAGTTGTCAAAGTGGGTGCTGGGTTATTTCGATAAACCCAAGTGTTGTTCTGGGCCCATTAAAGACAGATATAAAATGTGCTCATCCATAATTTCTTGGGGTACATTGTTGATATCTAACTTTTCAATCCATCTGGAGGTAAGTTTTGACACAGTTTTTAGTAAAGTAAATTGATTTTTTTTTTAAAATACCTATATATTAGAAAATGGAGATTTTGTTTTAGTTTTTTGTCAAAGCTTTCAATAAACATTACATTAATGCAAAAAATGTCACAAGTTAATGATGATTAAGTGCAATGATACCCTATAGTGAGATACAATGCCAAACATTTTCTGGATTTCCAGATTAGTGAATCATTAATTACATTATCAAATATGTAAATAAAGTTAAAAACCATATACCTATATTTCTGTCGTCCAAACTAATGGTTATATTGAATGTAATCAAATGTAACACTGTAATGATGATCAGTTGAGTGCAAGTAATGTAAAATAATCTATTACTGATGCAAATTTAGAGTAATCAAGTGTAATTGTAACTAGAGCATATCAAAGTAATTTTAATATAATCAATAACTGACACATGTAATCAGCCCCAACCCTGCTTGTCCACCTGTCATATTGTAGTACAGCTGTAATATTCCTGTATTATCAGAATGACGTTCATGAAGTTTATGTGAGGGAGGGGTTGGGAAGGGGAAAGTAGGTCACTTCATTGTGGCGAGTCTTTAAAACTTTAAAACTTCCGTTGACCTTACATAAGTGGAATAAGCTTATCTTTGTAATTAAAATAGGTGACCTCAAACTTTCAAGCGGGGCGTATGATATCCGTGACGATTTGATAAAGGACATTGTGTCTGAAATCATTCGTCCTACACCTCTGATAATTATGTGGGGAAGTTGGCAGTTACTTGCGGAAAACAGGTTTGTACTGGTACAGAATCCAGGAACACTGGTTAGGTTAACAGCCCGCCGTTACATGACTGAAATACTGTTGAAAAACGGCGTTAAACCCAAAATAAACAAACAAATCAAACTTTCAAAATATTCGTTGCTCTAGTTAAACTTGGTCTAAAAAACAGGACTATTTCTCAAAGAACCACACAAAACTCTTGTAGAAATCAGAGTAAATATTGTATTTTTGTTCTACTTCCATTCTATAAAGCCACTCATTTTCATAAACGTTTGGTGGAATTCTAAATTTCCAGGCATATGTGCATCGAATCCTTGCGTGCATGGACAATGTCAACCATACCCATCTATGAACACTTACATATGTAAATGCATCCATGGTGCAACCGGAAGGAACTGTGAGAAAGGTTATATTTTTCATTTGATCCATTTGAGTATGAATTGTTTTTTCTGTTAAGTATTAGAGTCACTTATTCTCCTATTTACGCCGTTCTTGTTATTCATTAGAAAGACGAAATGTCATGATCATACAACAGGCGGGGAAGTGCTTGGTGAACCACTGGTATCACGAACTGCATGATAAAAGCTAACTAATCTTTTTATTTCTGAATTTATGCCTAAGATGGATTCGTACCCGCATGTTATAAATGTAAATTTCTGATTATGAATACAGATGCCATTGGCAATTCATACATTCTAACAGACAAATCTGTGTTATGCAAATACACCATTAAGCGAATTATAGCCTTCTACCGACAACTTTCTTAACATATGCATTGTGCAATTCGTGGGATTTGAAAACGGGGACAAGACTTTTACCGTGTAGAGGTTGCCAGTTAATATCTAAGCGTATACCTTTGTGTCGATTTGCCTATTTACATGCTGATCACATAGATTTTCAACTTTTTTATAAACTGTTTGCTATCGAAACGAATGTATATCAAATGTTTCTCTTTCATTTGTTGTGAAAGAAATGGACATGTGCCTGTTCAACCCATGTGCGTTTGGTACGTGCTCTGGTCACGGCATCAATTTCACATGCACGTGTGATCAAGGATATACTGGAAAATTATGTGATAAGCGTAAGTATTATATATTGACAAAGAAATAAAAGATATAATATACATCCTTGCACACTCCCTGTGAGCGCTGATGTATTGCAACCAATGTAATGAAGCCACTAACTGAGCGCTGATAAACTGCAACCAATGTAATAAAATCACTTATCGAGCGCTGATAAACTGCAAACAATGTATGAATTCAACTATTAAGCGCTGATAAAATGTAACCAATGTTATGAAGTCAAAAGCTGAGCGCATATAAACTGTAACCAATGTAATGAAGTAACTAAAAGAGTGCTGATAAACTGTCGCCAGTGTAAGGAATTCACTCGTTGAGTGCAGATAAACTGTAATAAATGTAATAAAGTCACTTATTGAGTGCTGATAAACTGTAACCAGTGTAACGAACTCACTCATTGGTCGTTGATAAATTGTAACCAATGTAATGAAGTAACTCAATGAACGCTGATAAACTGTACACAACGTAGTAAACTCATTCATTGAGTACTGATAAACTGTAACCAATGTAATGGAGTCGCTCAGTGAGCGCTGATAAACTGTAACCAGTTTAGTAAAGTAACGTTCATTCCCGAAATAATACGGCAACTGTGATTTGTCATTTTTAATTTGCATAATATCTTTATTTTGAGTATCGTTAATTCTTGATTTTGTAAGTGTATTATTCCAGTGTAAATCTTTGGAAAAAAACGCTGTGCGATCCATGTTCAGTTTCAAAATCATGAACTAACAGTAACAAGTGAATGTAAAGCGAATATGTAACTTTGAAGACAAAGTACCATAAACGGCATCATCGCAATTTCTTGACAGATAAAATGACTGCTTTAAGTTACGTTTATCTTTTAAATACAAATATGCAACTTATTTCATTTTCAAGAGATTCATGTACCCCTGTTTCAGCCGAAAAACTACAGCAATTATAATTTCGATTCAGACATACTGTTTTTAATCAATCATACAGAAATGGAGATGTGTTTGTTAAATCCATGTGCATTTGGTATATGTTCCGGACACAGACTGCATTTTACTTGTACATGCGACAAAGGATGGGCGGGAAAACTATGCAACTCACAGGGTATGTATGCCAAGATAAAATGTCAATATACATTTATAACAAATAAAGCGTTGATGTAAATCATTTTAAGTATCACAATGCTGTAAACTAATTGTTTCGGTAAATAGACGGTATATGAATGCAATGCGAAAACAGTTAAAGTACTAGAATTTCGGGAAAAAATATAATGAAGAAGCTTTCAGACATCTGAGTATAAAGAACTTGAGCTGAGCTTTTATTACCGCAATGTGTCCATCCCTATCTTTTGTCGTCGTCCTCTCTGCTGTGCAAATTTCCGCTGCGTGAACCACAGCGGAATTTGCAAGATACTGCAGGCCTTATTTCAGACTAAATTAACAGATAAGATCCTTGGTTAATGCTCTACCAGAAGTCTACCAGAACGCTTCATTAAGATAAACCTATGTGATGAGGAAAGCTTTCTCTTTATAGCTATAGTCGAACATTTGGGTGTAAGCCAAGCAGACTTCGGAAAAATTTGAAGACATATTAAATCTATCAAAATATTTCAGATTCGTATAATACATGACCGCCGCTGGTCCGATTTTTAATTATTATTTGCTTGATCATCTATAAAGTTCTTCAATTCATTTTGAGTAATGACTGCCATGGGTAAGGGTTAGGTTTTTCCAATTTTGTTCAATGTTAACGTTTGAAAAGTTCTCTTCTGAATATTCCGTTTAACTTTCAAGGTGATTTGGCAGAAATACTTCTTAAATGACTCTCTGACAAAATTGTTACCTGTTCAAACGTTGAACCTCACGTGAGTGGTCTTTGTCGATCCTGCCGATCTTGTTATCGTTTAAAAAGAGGAATGCTACGGACAGAAAAAAATGTGTAAAATAGTCACATTTACTATGAACATTTTCACTTTCAATCACGAAATGATATTTGTACGTGTAAAAGAAGGATTGTCAGTTCATGAAATTATGGAAGCATTGCAACCAAAGAAAAATAACAACAGTCGTAGTTTTATTGATTATACACGACGCATTTTGTGTTACTGTGAGTGTGTGTTTTTCTTGCTGTTGTTTTGGAGGGTTTTGGGGGTCATGTTGTTTTGTTCTTATTGTTTGTTGTTGTTTTGTTGTTGTTGTTGCTGCTGCTTCTGCTGTTTTTGTTATTGTTGTTGTTGTTGTTGTTAATTTATGTATACTATATATAATGCAACAATTTATTTTAAAACTTTATTTAAGGTAGTTCTGCACGTTAGGATCGAACTTTTTTCTACAATGTAGAATTTGATCAAACTCTGATTTTTCAAAACTTCGGAATATACTAAGAAAATTCAGCAAATAAAAAAGATAGGGTCGTGTGCTTGATTTTTTGCTAGACTGTTTTGAAAAATTTCGACCTCACACAAGTTTTCATAATGGGAGTCTATGGGAAAAACGCAATTCTCATAACATTTTCGCGAATAGAAGTATTTCTACAATGTAGATTTTGATGAAACTTCTCACAGTCATAAATAAACATATGGCCTATAATATGATGTAATAAAATGTATAGGTCCGTGTGCTTATTTTTGAGATATTTGGTTACGATTAAAGTGAACCGCCTATTTCAAGCTAATTTTAAGACATTATTTTGAATTATTTAACGTGTAAGATGTTTTAATATCACAATTTAACTTTAGAAAGATAGTAACAGTGCCATTTTAATACATTAATCCACAGGTTGCCCTTAATTCATAAACTGATTTTCGTTTCCGTACGCCGTATCCGGGCATTATTCTACGTTTTTCGGATAAGTGACGTTACGCCATCACTTCCGGTTTTTCAAACGTGCAGAACTACCTTAAAAGCTTCAAAATATGTACATATGTATGCCACGAAAATGTTCTTGGTTTTCAGAAAATGTTACCTGTGGAGATGGGCTGGGGTAGATTGTGCAACTAAATTTAGAATAGCTTTTGAAATAATGCAGAAACCTGTTGTAGGTAAATACTTATTGTTAGCGCAGTGGTACATATACATGAATTATAACATATCTCCGATTTGTAATCGTGTACCTGTTGTAATAGGATGTCTACCTTTATTTACGATAACTCTTTTATCCAGCTCTCAGTGTACTGCATATTAGATATCAATCATTGTATCTTTTATTTCACAGTTCAGCAAATTAATGGGGGCTGGACGTCTTGGACGACATGGAGTGCCTGCACACGTATGTGCGGCACTGGCCGCTCAAGCAGAACACGAGCTTATACTAATCCTGTGCCACAAAACAATGGAGCTCAGTGTTCTGGTTCTGCTACAGATATGCAAAGCTGCAACACTAATCCGTGTCCCAGTAAGAACTTTTAAATTTGTAATACAGAAAGGTCTTTGTGGCTTCAAAATGAATACATAAACTGCATATAAAACGGTATAAAACAATGCAGCATCTTCCGTTTGCGTAGTAAACCTACTTAGGGGTAATAAATCATAGTCAAAATGTAATTGCATAATCTCGAAGGAAGATCAAAAGTTTTTCAGGGTGTGGACATCATAAGTTATATTGTGTAAAATATACAATATTGCATAATCACCATTAAAGATGTTGATTTTGCACTAAATTATTTTAAAGCTTGCAATGTTGGGTTGTGTAAATAAAGGACTCCTTAAGTTATGGACATTTGTACATGATATGAATTTTATGTATACTGGTCAAATGTTGAAAATGAACTCCAATTTATATAACATATAAAAGATGTACATTCTTAAACTGTATACGCAATGTAGAAATAAATAAATGCAGTTACGAATTTAATTAGTTTATGGAGGTTGGGCATCATGGATGGCATGGGAGTTTCTGACCTGATACCGAAGCCAAAAACTTTCGACCGGGTAAAAAACAATCATGTGTTGAGGAATAAGATTTACTTATTTTTAACATAAATTGTGATATTAATAATCTTGTTACATTTTACATGAACGAAGTCTAGTATAAATTCAAAATGTGCGGTTGCAGTACTGAGATTTTGATTTCAGATTAGATAATTTATATCTACAGTTTGATCATTCACGTTAAAATCGCTAACCTATTCATTAAATCAGCTTCAATCAGTTTTAAAAGACAGTGGCAAACATTTAGATCACATGTTAGATATGCGATCATTAGGGTAAAAACAATTGCAGCTTCAGACAGCTTTAAAAGACAGTAACAAAACTGAAACTGAAACTGCTTTATTTGATTAAACGCCTAATTTTACACATAGTATATTCACCGGCGTTGTACATTAAATTTTACCAGATTTATATAGCGCCAAAGGCGCTTTACATAGTTCAAATGCAGCCACACAGGGCGCATAATTCATCCTCTACTAGTACAGACACAGAGCGATCTGACCAGAGGGACAGAGGGAGATAAAGCCCCCACGACAGAGAGATCAGAAATCAGATACAGGCTTATCCGGCTAACTTAGCCTAGCTCGTTTCGAATAGACAGCCTGGTTCTTTAACGTGCCCAGTGTATAGCACTGATACACGCAAGGATTGCCTGGGTTCCTGACCAGTACATCTCTAGTAACAGTTATCATGATTAACTTTGATTAATTGATATAGTTTAGGTGGAAGACAAGTAATATATGTTAAATAATTGTAATATCAAAGTGTCGTTTTTGAAAGTAATAGATAATCTTTTAAATGTTTTTGCTGCGCATGTAGTGGTTACCAATGTACAAACAATGTATTACCCCATCATAAAACAACAGCGCAACAACACGGCCCCCATTCTACAAGTTTATGATGGCACAGAGGCTATTTTTAACGTTAACTGCAAAGAAGACACGGCTTACGGCATACTTTAAAACTTTTAAAGACAACTCAGATTATAAATATAGCCTCGGGATTTTTCAACAGATAAAACAACAAAGAAGCTGACAAAGTTTTAAAGTATAACATTTATAACTGCCACAATAATATAGCTTAAAGTTGTACGTCTATTTAGTTGATGGAGGGTGGACGTCCTGGACGAAATGGACTACATGTACACGCACCTGTGACACGGGAAAGTCGAGCAGAACTCGTACTTGCACTAATCCAGCACCACAACACAACGGGGCACAATGTTCTGGATCAGCTCATGATACCAAGACATGCAGCTACGTTTCTTGTCCAGGTGAAGAACGTTGTTAAAACTAAATTTGAGACAAGATTTAGAGCTTTTGGCAAATGCCCCAGCTCTTCTCCTATGTTACATTCTTGATAAAAAGATTCATTTATTTGTTTTCAAGCTTTGTTAATATCATAGTAGTTTATGTAAATAGGATTCCTCAAGTTTACGAAATTAACACATATTTACATATATAACCGTTAGTAAGTGGAAAAGTTTGAAAATTGTCCACAGTTACTGTTAGACTGAATTTCATTCATTTCGAACAATAAATGACACTTTTTCATATTAACTACTTGTTTATAAATGTCTAAAATTCTCGTGCAAATTGTGCCTGACTCATGCAAGATATTGTTTTTCCCGCCCCTAGAGATTACCTCCTTGGATTTCGATTGATAGCAGTAATGGTTTCGGGAGATTATAATGTATGGATAATGAATTAAAAGAGTATTTTAGATTAAATATCATCTACAAAATTATTATAAACTGGTCAAATGTTGAACATGACCCCATGTTTGTATAACGAAAAGAGATAGAATATCAAACTATACGCAATGTACATATTATTTGAGTTTCGTTACGACTTTACTTGCTGAATGGAGCGGCATTGAATACCTGCAGTGTTCTGGACCAGATACCAATTAATACCCAAAGATACAAATCCGTTTTTGTCCCGGTTAAAAAAAGAAGCATTTTCTCAGGGGCTAGGTTTACTCATTTGTAACGTTAAATGAATAATAACCATTCTTGTTACATTAAATTTTTACGTATCACATAAAGCTTATACAATGTCAAGCATAACTTCAAAAGAATTTTGAGAAACAAATTTCATATTAGATAATATACATCTACGGTTTGACCATTGACGTTAAATCCGTTGACCAATTTATCAAATCCGCTTCAGACAGCTTTAAACGATAATGGCAACATTTATAATGTAGCTTAAGTCACTTGTATAAATTTAGATATTTGAACGCTGCTTTTTTGCGCATTGTAAAGGGACTAGTTAGAATAATTTAAATAGCAAAGTTTTAACGCATTTTGGTTACCAGTTTTAATATTGCCCCGTCATACATGAAGGGCAATCTCATGGCCCACAGATTTCTGTTGGCAATTCTAAAATATATATAAATTTCTCATCCAGTCTTAAATTTGTTACGAGTTTATGATGGAAAGGAACATATCTAAACTTTGACTGTGCAAAAAAACATGACTTTCTACATGCTTTTAAGATTACAAAGACACATTAGATTATAAAGATAATCTCCAGGTTTTAGAACAGATAAAATATAAAGAAGCTGATTTAGCTTTAGAAGATAAAATTTTATAAATGATATAAAGTAAAAGAGTTGTGCGTGTATTTAGTTGATGGAGGTTGGACGTCGTGGACGAGATGGACTACATGTTCACGCACCTGTGACATGGGATTTGTTAGCAGAGGTCGTTCTTGCACTAATCTAGCACCACAACACAACGAGACATATTGTTCTGGATCAGGTTATGATACCAGGGTTTGCAGCCACGATTCTTGTCGTCCAGGTAAGTTCTTTAAAATGAATTTATGTCATATATCAAAAATTTTGATGAATATCCCAGCTCTTAGCTCCACATTCATTACAAACAAACACCATAGAATTAAAAACTTATTTTATTTTTATTTTGTTTATAACTCTTCAGTCTAGTATCAAATGCATCGACGTAAACTAAATCGGTGTTTTCACACCATGTAAGAATATTGGTGTAAAAACATAACCGAAGAAAATATGGTAAAATATGCTACATTTTCGAAACAATATAAAACCGCCTAAGTGAATCATATTATACAGTTCAATATGATAGTTTGACATCATAAGTTGACCATGGTTCGACGTCATGGACGAGTTGTTGAGCACCTTCTCACTCACTTGCGGCACCGGGAAGAGTAATTGTAACACTAGATACCTAACTGTGGACCAGTTACCGATATCAAACGTTGACGTGAAGTTGCAATATATCTGTACGGATAAGAAGACTGTCGTGTAGTATGATTATGAATATGGTTCAGTTGTATAAAATCAAAATATATAGCACGTATAAATTCGTTTATGTTTAATAAGTAGCTGAGATTAATGCTTATACAAAGTGTAGAAAGCCTTGTATTTATTTACATACTGGATTGTCCTATTTACTTTTTCCCAGTAGTGTTAATTATAACAATCACTTTATCTGTGTGTTCCTTTATGTACGATACTCGCAGGCACTTTGTACAGTGAGCAAGAAGCCGCCAATATATTAGCTTTACCAAGGTAGTTTTGAACGTTTGAAACGAATATAGTTCTACAATGTAGAATTTTATCAAATCATAGTTTTCAAAGCACTTGTACGTGAACGTATAGTTGATGTATCAACCTCTCTATACTCAAACATTATAATTGATACATAAAATATTTTATTGTCACCGCGGAGCTGGCATATCCTAATGAATCTATAGTGCAATCTATCTGTATATCAAGAATGGGACTACGTATACATTGTTTAGTGTTAATGTGCGGATGCGTGCGAGTCTGAACCTGGTAATAGGAACTCTTTTAATCATCAAATATTCGTCAGTTTGGCAGTGTATTATCCATTCGACATTTCAGTCATTTCGTGCCGATAAAGAGGAGGCTGCATTCTTCCTACAAGTTTTTTGCCCATGTTTGTATTAGATATTCATATTTATTTCGCTTACACTTTTGTATGTAAAACTTACTTGCGAAACAGAGCTGGAGTAAGTAGAAAGTATGTGTCACTTTTTTACAATATATTTTACACCCTATTGTTTGTTGAAACACGGTGTTTAATGGTTGAAATGCATAATGAAATATAAATTTACCATTTTCTAGAACAAAATCAGTGTAAGAGTAGCATATATGTTTATCTTGCTTCGAGACATGACAAATTTTGAACCCGTATACAGCCGCGAAATGAGGCTTTTTTTTGCATGTGTCAGTCCCAGAGACAAACCTTTCGAACTTACCAGGGTCAGACAAAATACATTTCAATGTTCAGTAAAGTTAGTTTTACACCCTAATCAAAATAATTGGTCGTATTGTGTCCAAGAAAGACACCAATACGGGAAATTTCAATGACAATTTGTTATGACTCTTACATATATTACAATTTATTCAAATATGCAACCAACTTTCTTTTTTAAAGAATGTTATCCAAGTTTGTAGCATATATACCTTCGAATATATATTATAATGTAATTGTATTTCTTATCTTAAAGATAAACTAGGCGCATCTCGAGGGTTCAACGATCTTTGACAAAGACATTTTATCATTAGATATTTAGTAGAAATCTAGAAAATTCTCATCAAATGTGATTATCTCCGCTATATATATAAAAGAAACTCATTGTGTATGTAGAACAGCTTTCGTAATTTAATGTCTTGTAGAAACAGCCATTGCTACAATAACTGCCGTTTTTTTCAATGGTAGCACAACTTATAATGTTTCTAGTTATAAATCTATTATGTGTGTATCATTAATTTCTTAACACAAAATACTGTTTATACACACATACATATTTATTTCGTGATTACATATATGCTGTGTTTTAATTGTTCTTTTTCAAATATGAAAATTGGGCATAAGATCCCTTTAATGGACAAACTGATTAGATATGACATGACGAGATGTGACACAACTGGTCTTTTCACGACACGACGCAGTATGTCATAACACAACGCAACAAAGTGTGATACGGCATGATATGGTGTGACATAGTAGGGAATGACATGCCAAAGCACGCAAAGGCATAACCAGACGCAGTCTAATACTGTACGACACAACACAGATCAACAAAACATAACGTAACGGAATTCAACACATAATAGCATGATACTTCAATTATTATAGGTCTCCAGAGAACCATACATAATATTGTCAGAAATGTCCTTCTTGCAATATATTATATATAAAATATTCTAATTTTAAGAATCTCGTTTGACCATTTTGATAGAGGGCATTTTGGGAAAAGTAAAACTAAACCAACTTGACAACGACTTATGTCATGGGTTCCATGCTAAACTCAAACTGCTCTGTATTCGCAGCATCTACTATCTGCGTCGCCGGAGACATAATAGATCATTTGCTATTTAAGACGTTTGCAAGCCACCCATCAGCCAGATACTGCACACAGTCTAACACAAACAGCGACAGCGAGGCTCTCTTGTTGGCTCATTGCAAACCTCCCAATATGCACTGGCAAAGATGGACTGCTGATCTTAAGGTATGTTTATTTCAAAAGAATTGCATGGACAATGATAAACGTCCAGCATGGGAACGAGTTAGTCTTCCCTTTTTTGGGAGAGTTTTATACAAGTTTTGCTTGTTACAACACATGTATAGCTGTTCACTTATATGCGATAATATTCATTATCGTAAGGTTTTTTCTTTGTTCTTTTTCTTTGTTTCGTTTTATAAATTTATCTTGAGGTGTATTATGCTCTTTCACTAACATTTTTTTGCTAAATATTGATTTAAATTTAGGAAATCGTCAACAAAAGTATTTCATTTGGATAAACGTATAAACTGTGTAATAATGTAACTTTAAATTCCAGAAAACAACCCGTCGTCTATAATATTTTCCGTTACAGTTTTTTGTTGCGGGTCTACTTTGCAAATGCGAGGTACTTTGGCTGTGTTTGTGGTGCTCTATGCTTCCGAGAAATCTACCTTTGATCATATTTATTTCTTGACGTTATATCAACTGATATTCGATGTATTTCTGCAACCACTGCTGAAGACCAATTTTGAATAATATCAAAATCAGTGTTATAAAACCTGCATGCAAAGGCCGTTATTTTCAGTTCTCGTTTATAAGTTAGGTCTTTTGACAAATATTACATTTACATTTTCTGATTGTGTTCTTTACAAACAGGTTTGACAACATAGCAAACTTATTATTAAACTTAACTTAGAAATATTATCAAATGTCAGGTCATTGACCACTGTACGACTTTAGCTCAGGGTGACCCTATTGGAGTGTATATAAATGGGAGGATTGGAACCGGTGTGTTTGCAGTATTCTGGCGGTGCAAAACATCCTCGGCTTCATTCGAGGTAAGGTTTATGTGTCACAAAAACAAAAACCACAATCTTTCAGAAAAGCTAGAATCTTTAAATATTTATTTTAGAGTAGTACAGGAAATTGCTCACAAAACTATTATTTGTTAAAGTAGCATATTAAACTACCTTTCACTGAGTGAACACTGAATGCAGTATTTATACGAATGACAAAATGATACATCGGTCTAAAGGTATTGAAAGGAGGTAGTAGCGACCTCACAAATTTAAATGGCCAAAGTGTTTCTAATGTCCGCCCTTGTCTTAAATTCTGGCCCATGAAAATACGATATGCATTTTTACTGGAACATGTTACTTTTATAACGACTGTGTTTGTATAGAAATCCACGACCAATAAAATCAAAATTGCAAGTTTAAAGATTTGATGTCCAAAACGGCACACTTAACCGAAAGGAGTATATTAAGTAGGCTCAGGTTTGAAAATTATGTTTTGACAAACGCATATCATATTCATTCACAGGATACTAATTGTATATATTATAGTATGAAAAGCAATATTTATATGCCTATAGATTTATTCTTTCCTTCCACCTTTATTTCTATAACATAATAAGCGAGGGTATAATTTTGGCACTGACCTCAAGATCGTACGATAACAGAAAGAAGAGAAACTTTTTAGATATCAGAAAAGTTTTTTTTACTAAGTGAATGATTATAAGTTATGGAAACAGATAAGAATAAGTTGTTTTTACTAATTTTTCAAAATTAAAAAGCGTTTGTAACGGGAAACCGGAGGTAACTGCCATAATTATAAAGCTTTATATTTAACGACTTTAAGATACATTGTGTATTGGTCAAGACCGCAAGATAATGTTTATTGCCGCAGGGAGCCGGGTTCGATTCCCGACATGGGAATGCTTTTTTGTTTTGTTTTTTTTTATTTGGCAGTTTTACGATAGTCAAGAAACAAAAACTCATGTTCATATGTTCATTACATATTCAATTTTAAAGAAAGATCATTTTTAGCCAAAAGCTGGAGGTCAGTGTCACTTATTCCTTTGCAGTAGGATTACGTTACTTCGCATTTATACTTAAACATGAGCAATTAAAAGATTTAAGAAACTTTATTTGTTGCGAGGTATAAATCTAAAATTGAAGTAGCCAACAAAATGCATATTTTTTTTTTAATTAAAGAATGAAACATTATTATTACTGTTGTATACTATTGTATGGATTTTTATTTTGTTTTGTTTTTTTTTTTATTTGGCAGTTTTACGATAGTCAAGAAACAAAAACTCATGTTCATATGTTCATAACATATTCAATTTTAAAGAAAGATCATTTTTAGCCAAAAGCTGGAGGTCAGTGTCACTTATTCCTTTGCAGTAGGATTACGTTACTTCGCATTTATACTTAAACATGAGCAATTAAAAGATTTAAGAAACTTTATTTGTTGCGAGGTATAAATCTAAAATTGAAGTAGCCAACAAAATGCATATTTTTTTTAATTAAAGAATGAAACATTATTATTACTATTGTATACTATTGTATGGATTTTTATTTTATTGCTGCAATTAAATGTCTCCTTTCTTTCAATGAAACATGTTTATTGTGTACAGTGTCATAAAAGTGCAAAATACCCGCTATCAGCCCCCATTATTACAATTTATTACCCCAAGTATGGTTCTAGATTGTTTGCTATAAAAGGTAATAAAAGTAACAAGCAATGGATAACTAATTAAGTAACAGAGCGTACTCAAAAATTGTCTTTGATTTATTGTACCTGTTTGAAATATCTAAATATTTCAACACTTTTGACAAAATAATAAATCTAAAATGAAAAATTATTAATTTGTCAATTTCCAAAATTAATCTTTGCTTACACATTCAGACATTCATTCTCTTCTGAAATAAAAATGCTAACAGATCCTTGAAATGTGGATAATATACACACCATCTTATAACTCATGAGATACATATACGCCCGATTCGGAAAGCGAGAATAGTTTTTCTAAATTAAATAACTTAAATAAATGCCTACTACACACATTTTGATTTTTCGATCTCTCTAGTCGTGATGATTCTAATGTACATGTGTACATGTTAAAGATACGGTTGTAATATAATTATATAACCATGGGTCATATTTTGACGGTCTAAAGAAAACAATTCGACAAATAATCAAGGTGACACTTTCTCTTACTGAAACGCGGTAGGGTAAAAGTAAGCACGTTGCTGTCGAGAAAATGCACTAGGAAAGGAAAAAGATTAGTACTATTTATAGTTGGACTACTTGTGATAGACCAGCGGAGGCTTACATTCTATTCGGTAGTGATCAGCCTAGATATTACCCTTCGCATTCGGGAAACTTCGGAACTTTCGATCAGAGCCGGTCCGAGTCTCAATTTTAAAAGTAATAGTGATTGTATAAAAGGCACCAAAGGTAAGCGAATAATAAAAATATCTATTTTATTTTTACACAGTTGAGTCGAGCAATAATTTTTCATTGACACATCACCAAGCAAAAACGATTATTTATTCCGTTTTCCGTATTTTGCGCAATATTGAATACCGGGGTTTATCAACGAAAATTACCCTAAATTTTGTCCAAAAATAGGCTTTTACTATTGACTTCAGTGGAAAATAAGGGTGGTAATGTAAATGGTTCAAAAGGTAAGTGAAATAATAAACTTACAATTTTTAAAATTATATTTATCATTTAGAGGAAAGATTAAATCAATAATTGTCGCCCAAGCAAATTCGTTATCTTAAACCATTTAAAAGATATAACGAATAAGTCGAATTTATCCTTTTTTATTTAATGTCAAAAAAAAAAACGATAATACCGATTATTGGAAAAATTGAAAATTCAATATGTTTATTATTCAATTAGTCCCCTAAAGGTGTTTCAATTTACCCGCCTCCTGCTTGTCCGTAGATGCAGCGATTACCTTTAAAGTACAAGAGATTTCAACATGAAACTTATTACATAGATAAAAGGCAATGTGGAAAATATAAACGTTTTTTATCTTGATGCTATATTTAACAAATGGTCGCTATTTCAATAAGTTATCAAAATATTACCACAAAAATGGTTTCTGTGATAAGATAAAAAGAACAAGATAATTTTTATGAAATGGGTGCATCGATATTTGAATATTAAAGTACAATTGAGTTTTACATGAAACGTGGTATATTCAATAAAAGTCCCTTCGAACTTTGAGATAGTACCAGATACGTTTTTATTAGACATGATTGATAAGTAGGATAAAGGACAATATGGAGAATTGCAGGCAATTTTATTTCTTTGCTACACCTACAATTGAGGTTGTTATGGCAAGAAAAATTTAGTTTTACATGAAACGTGGTATATTCAATAAAAGTCCCTTCGAACTTTGAGATAGTACCAGATATGTTTTTATTAGACATGATTGATAAGTAGGATAAAGAACAATATGGAGAATTGCAGGCAACTTTATTTCTTTGCTACACCTACAATTGAGGTTGTTATGGCAAGAAAAATTTAGTTTTACATGAAACGTGGTATATTCAATAAAAGTCCCTTCGAACTTTGAGATAGTACCAGATATGTTTTTATAAGACATGATTGATAAGTAGGATAAAGGACAATATGGAGAATTGCAGGCAACTTTATTTCTTTGCTACACCTACAATTGAGGTTGTTATGGCAAGAAAAATTTAGTTTTACATGAAACGTGGTATATTCAATAAAAGTCCCTTCGAACTTTGAGATAGTACCAGATATGTTTTTATTAGACATGATTGATAAGTAGGATAAAGGACAATATGGAGAATTGCAGGCAACTTTATTTCTTTGCTACACCTACAATTGAGGTTGTTATGGCAAGAAAAGTTATACATATTTAAATACGATTGTCAAAGAAGATATATTTTCCCCTTCCCGTAGGGGACTTTTCTCGCCAAGCTAAGATAACGGTAGATATAATAAAGACCATGACAATAAAAAATCTTGTTTTCTTATCTATCTGTCATGTAAATATTGAAGTGTCTAAAATGATTTTCGTTTAAAACATACATATGCAATGTATACAATTGATATAATGTAATTATAAGATTATTGTTGTTTGTTTATTCAATACGTGTTGTAATAGAATGAGCAATTTTTACACTTTCATAAAACACGTGTTTTATAAGTAAGTATTTATAAAAGAAATCTACTCAGGGCGTATATGAATAAAGGTTTAGGCTATAAATATTGTAATCCATATACGTTTGTACTCTTAGGCCAAAAAAAAAATAATGTTTAGTTTCTCAGGCCCGCCGCATACAATTTTGACCCGCCGCATCTAAAAATTTTATCAAAGAAAAACTGAAGAAAATCGCGAAAAGAGAAAATTCAACAAAAAATTGAGGACAAAAGAAGGAAAATATGTGAGTACGTACGAATAAATCGTCAAGAATGGTTCCTTTGTTCATCAATGTCTTTAAGTGTGTTAAATATGGATGTACATCCATGAATTTCATATAAAACGGGCAATGTCGTTAATAAAAAAGAAAATAAAAATAAAAAAAAATCCGCACTGCCTCATTCAATTTTGCAAAAAGTGGCCTGAGAAACTAAACATTAATTTTTTTGCCTTAGGTCGTCAATCCTGTTTAAGGTCTAGTGCATTACATTATGACTTAACATTTTAGATCGCCTATCAGTCATGTGGAGAGCCGGTAAGGATAATTGATGTCAGGAACTCGCAGTTTACTCCGGAAACATTGTATACGTTGAAATGGTGAAAGGTTGATATTTCACTCATAGTGTCGTATCGCCTTGGAGATAATAAAGTTTGATACGCATTGATATGTTTTGTTTTGTTCAGTTTTATTACAAAATGTAAATGCAACATTACTTATGGGAATAACACCGGAGTTAGTGTGGGAAATATATTTGTTACGGGTTTGTTTTATGCGTTTATTTTTCCAATTGCACAGTAAGTTTGATTTCACAGATATCAAATAGGGGAAGCTTATTTCAATCGATGAAGGAGTTTATTACGTAAAATATCTTTGCTTACGACAGTTGAAAGATATAGTTACATTGTTATATTACACGCCTACATACGTTGCTTGTCCAGTAGTAGTCCGGCCGTGAATCAGGTCCAGCGGACAAGAACGGATGCGAACCGCACAAGAACGGAATAGGGAACGCGCGAGTAAAGAACAAAACGCATATCAGCGCATTGCTACCGTACATCTAATGGACAACTTTGTCCGGTGGTGTACGTTCTAAATTTTGAACATGCTCAAAGCTTTCCACCGGATAGAACGAACATCGCCGGACAAGGAGCGCAGGCGCTGCATGAGAAACGGATATGAAACGCATGCGAACGGACACGAACGGATTGAAAATTTTGTTATACGTTGGACGTCCGTTAACGCTTTACGGTGTAGTGTGACTGAGACTTAAACAATAAAACATATCAACTGACGGAATTGTATATGTTCAACTGATATTTGATTGCATATATTTTCACTTGAAAAGACAATTATATGACCCCAGTCAATAGATTTTGCTTGTCAAGGCTCTTATTATCACAGTAAATTGGGGTTTTAGGGGTGGTTGCAGGTGGTCTGGGGACCAGAGACCATCTGTGGTGACTTTTCCTTGTTTTTACTACACAAAACAAAATCACGGAAAATGATCAAACATGAATAGCCGTGTTTCAAAAGTTGCTACCTCCATAACAAACGAAACTAAACACCAGTATTGGATGAATGTGTAGACGATTAACTTTAGTACCACACAACAGACAAAGTAAAATAATTAGGATAAAACATACAAATACCGGAACACAGTCGGGCAGCGCCTTGGATCGACCAGTGGCAAAATTATCACTTGGGAGTTTACACCGCTTAAAGGTGTTCACTGTTAGTCACAAGTCTCGCACTTAGATGCCACCATGCTCCTACGTTACAGCATAGTAATTAAAAGTAAAAGCTTTCTCTGTCGGGTGCACTGGCACCAGATCAGAATGAAAATGATGTTGTAGGTGTTTTATTGGACTAGCTCCAGAACCTATTTTTGTTCTGCTATATTTCTCATATTTCTCATATATAAGTTTTCTTTAATGGAAGTAACTCCAGTAGGTTGTTTCTATAATAACATTTTATTCCCCCTGGCTTCAAACATGTATGGTTTAGCCATCAGATAAAACTGTCCTATTTTAGAGGCTTAAAATTTACTAATAAAATAGTTGCAGTATATATAAAGAAAATAACTATGCAGCCAGGGAGCCAGGCTTATGTTTTACTCAACACATAGGTAAGTAACAAAATGTACAATATCTAAAACACAAATATTCTAATGTAAAAGTATGTAAAGTAATTCATCTAACGACCTATATACGCTTGTATACAATGGGTTTGCAGAAGACTGTGCAACTAGAAAAACAAAGGACCAGTGAAAGAGAAGGCAGGTGTTAAAGCAGTTGAGTCCCCATGGGTTCGAAGAGACATTAAAACGTAGACACGAGTTGACCAAAGAGTCCATTTTCCTTCTCTATGTTCTTCGGAACTAAGCAGTCCGTCTTTTTTGTTTGCAAAAGGTCGTAGAAATCATGCAGTATAATCATTGCCCAGGACACATAGAGCTCTTAAACAAAGACTATGTCAATGCAGCCGGCAATAAGACTCGAAGCATTTGTTGCCGGAAAGCTGGCACTGTATACAAAATGTTTGCTTACAGGATTCCATTCGATTTTGTAACCAAGCCTGGACAATTAGATGGACAGCAAGCAACGGTTTGGTAAAACCTAGGACCATAATTACGGTGCTTAGATAATCGTACGTCAATGATATAAACAACTGCAGGGGAGGTTCATTTAATAACAGCATTTACTATATTCTATTACATTAGAAATTGCAATATCATATAACGTGAAATAAGAAAATACACATTATGAGTACACAATTACACGTTTAACATGTCAAATGATAAACAAACTGTCTTTAAATAATGCACGTATGTAATATGCCATAATAGAATTGGAAAAAAATGGCACAGGTAATAATACGACATAACATAATAGGTCATTAAAACTATTCGTTCACTATAGGGATGACAACAATACTTTTCTTAAAACAGAATTTGATATAGAATGCATTTGTCACATTGTGAAATAAAAATGATAACAAAGCAACATATTAGCAGACTTGGTTTGACTGAGTCTGTTGAGGGAATTGAAATTTGCAACATCCATCAGGACCCTAGCACCGGCTTAAGCGGAATTCTATTTTGTCCCAACTTTTAAATCACAGGTAGCAACTTTACTTTAAACAAATAAATAGAAAAAAACACGCAATTATCGGCAGGCAAATACTTATCTCGATAGTTATAATGGTCACTGCGCGTAAATGTTATCAGCAAGGGCACATTTTAGGTGCTCACAAAATAAATATATTGAAATCGTTAAAATACATGAAGACAAAATTAACTTCCTATGTGTTAGGCATGAGTAAATCGTACCAAATTTTTGTCATGTGTCGAGAACCAAGACAGTGTATGTTATTGTAAGCGGAATACATTTTGAGTCGATATGAAATTTGTGTAAAATATTAAAAGTAATTAAAGTATCATATAGTTCGCTCGAACTCGGATAATTCGTACATCACCCTTCTGTCGAACTCATTGTCAGGTCCCGGCAAAATATCTATATAATGTATATTTTCGATGGCTCGAACTACGGATAACTCAAACAAAGTTTGCTTGTCCCGTCGAGTTCGAGCGAACGAAATTCGACTGTATTAATTATGTTAAAAGACAAATAATAAATTTTAGAATCTAATGAGATATCTGAAGAGTATTTGATATTGCATAATATACTGTTGAAAATAGAAGACGACGATAAGTATCAGACTAGACGGAAGCGTACAGAAAATAAAGATGATACAGATGATAATATAGAAAAAGTTAGAGTAGATACGTTATTGAGAGTATTTGAACATATATTCAGACCGTTTTACTTCATTTTAATACAAACGTTCAAGTCTTCGCAGGGCTGTAATTTAACTACATGCAAATGTAAGGAAAGTTCGCTCCAACTGGAAAGTAAATCAGCATAGCAAAACATGGAAAATATGACAAGTATAAGTTTTAAATCATATCGAATGCTGACATGTTGACGTCAAAGATTCATCTGACATTCTTCGGTAGTAAACCCACAACTTGTTCACAGGTAGTCTCCCAGTCATTAATAATGATCTTTCTTATTCGTTTCCTTTACATCTCGGTGAAATAGTATATCTGCTAATTCGGAGTTTGGAACTGGGCTTTGAAGTAAGATTTTTCTGAAAGATTATTCTTTTGCCCAAAAGACGGCCAATCATTGATAAAGAGATATTGTTTTGGAAAAAATACGGACCTGGAAGCAATGCACATGTCAAACTGTTGTTACTTACCTTTCTCATGGCTCATTATCACAGGTGCAAATTTTTTTCAACATGGCTTTTTTTCATTTATTTTTCTCATAAAACATTATAATTATAATACATTCAAGTGCATATGGCCCATGGACCCATACTGTATTCTAGGTACGTTACTGAAACCTGTGGGTCTTCTTACTGAAGAGAGACCGATTGGTGAGCCGCCAGCTAGTTAAATAATGGTTACCGATTGCCTACCTGCCTGGTGCCTGGTATTATAACAATAGGAATTAGAGAAGTAATGCTGGTCAATGTATGTAGGTGTCTCATAAGCAAAAATGGGCTTGCCCTTTCAGTAGGGGTGACACTATAATAAACAAACACTTTACATTTACTTTACTTTTATATTATATCTTTTACTGAACTGACAGGTTAGTATCTAAATATGATAATACATGGATATGGAAAACCATTTTAGATGCTGTGATTAAATGTACAAAATTATCAAAATCACGCTTACTAACGTTTACATTCAAATGAATGGTCTAAAATAAATTTGAGCCGCACCATGAGAAAACCAACATAGTGCATTTGCATTTGCATTTGCATCCGCGCAGTCTGGTCAGGATCCATGTTGTTCGCTTTCAAAGCCTACTGCAATTAGAGAAACTGTTAGCGAACAGCATGGATCCTGACCAGACTGCGCGGATGCGCAGGCTTGTCTGGATTCATGTTGGTCGCAAATGCACTATGTTGGTTTTCTCATGGTGCGGCTCAGTCATGTATTTCCAGTCTATTCAATACATCATCACTTACCTTATGTATTTGTTGAAGTTACAGTATGTACATCTCCTGGCACAATACGGCCACTGAAAAAAGGGGAGATAAAAAATTAACTACATGATTTTCAGCCTGAAAAGGAAAAGCTTTTACTCATTAACCCTTGCTGGACACGATTGATTCTGCCTTTGCGACCAGTGTAAATCATGAGCAGCCTGCACATCCGTGCAGTCTGATCAAGGTCTGTACTGTTCGCTTTTCAGCCGGTATCTTTTTTGTAAGCACTCCTTTTAACAGTTGCTGGTCGCAAATGCGCTATGTTGGTTTTCTCAAGGGGCGGCTCATTTATTTTCAAAAATGACATCATGAGAGCTAACTGGGTAAATGAAAAGCGGTGATACAGAATGTCTATCAACCTGTAAACCTCAAGTACAAACATTGTATTGTCCATGAACCTGTAAAGCTCAAATACAAACATTGTATAAGGAACATTATTAGGTACAGTAGTACACAAACTTTTATACAAAAATTCTAGAATTAAAATCGCAGTAGACTTAAATGTACTGTGGATATTGAACTTTTCCTTCAATTCTACTTTTTGCTGTTTGATAGTCAACGGAAATTGCGTTGAGCTAATTATACGTTTAGAAGGTATCATGTTCAATATTCACGCATAATTAGTTCGTTAAATTAAGCCAATATATATATAACATCGCAAGCATTATCCGATACACACTAATAACCTTTACGCGATTGTTGACTTTATCAGCTTCATTTATAACCTAGTAAAATATAAAAAAGAGCTTTCTGCCAAGAAAACAAAAATCCGCGTTCTCCTAAACGATTATTGGATGCCATGTGGCGCTGTGACAGTTATTTCATGAAAATTAGTATTAAATTAGTTTTTCTAAAGAAAGTAAAACAGACAATTTTGTTTTGTTCATTAGTTTTTGATTAACTAAGGGTATGTCAGTTTCGGTAAACTTATTTTCAAAGAAGCCACGCGACGCATTTGAAACATCTTGACAGATTGTGTATGTGTCTTGTAAATAACCATAAACTGATTAACTCTTTGTTAAATTGCAATCATTAATAATAAAACGAGGCCGAAACATTTTACTTTGCTGTTCTTTCATAAGCTCAAACGAAAAATAACCACATTCCATCCCAACAACTTATTTGCCAAACGTTTATTGTAGAATAGAAATATAATAGAAAGATTTTGTAAACTTAAACGGGTTTTCAACAGTTTTATCACGATAAAGTGATAAGTCAAAAATAATTATATTTCAGTTAACTAGTCTGAAATTGAATTCATTAGCATTTCTAAAAGAAAACTCCTTAATCGGATGGTAAGGATTTCATTTTGAAATATTGTTATTGTGCGTTCGATAAAAATGAATTTAAACGTGTGATTTTGTTGCCCTGTGTTTTGTTCCATGCATATTGCCACTTTTGTGTGAAACGGGTAATTGCAGCATTTAAACAAAGCCCTGGAAGGACTGATAGTCAGTACTAACTGAGTGATATTTTAACCAATACAACTGAATAAACAACATTTCATTGTGCATAGACCGGTCATGGATTGAACAATGTTGGTAGAGGTCCATTAGACAATGCTACGTGCCAAATTCTAAGCTCTGTGCATTGTTGTTCAAGACAAGAAGATTTTTAAAGGTTTTCCTTATATTATTCTATGTAAAACTAAGTTTGCCCTAGGGTGGCAACCCTAACCCTAGAGCGGATTGATTCCGAATATTTCGAATGTGATTATAAAGTTCATAATTATTCTAAAATCCGTTGCTGCTTTGTTTTGTTGTCCTCAGTTGCTCACACAAGAAGACATTACCAAGATTATAAATAATAAATATGGGACTATTTTTAGAGCTACATTTAGAGCTACAGCCAGTTGCTAAAGCACTGGCTAATAAAAGGCATAAATCCTTTTCAGTGATACAAGAATTATGGTGTGTTTTTGTATTTGTATTCCAAATCGAAATATGCTTAAGAATTTCCTTAAAACTTTACCTAACAAACAACTGTGTTAAAAAAGACAAAATTCGTCTAAGTACGTGTAATTACATTACACAGATATATATTTATAAACGGAATTAGGCTTATGTTTCATGTAAATATATGTGTGGGCTACTGTTACAAATTAAGTACTGTTGCCATTTATCTTAAGAACAAGAAAACGCTTTAAGTGTCTTTGGGTCGTTTAGTTTTCATTCATATCGAAAGTTCTAGCAGTTTTTGACACATTTGTATCTGTTTGATATTTCTTTAGACAATAAAGTTCTGTTGTGCTACGTACCTACCTTCTAAGACAAAATTAATTCTAAAGGATAAGATATTGTAACAGAAAATGTTCTCAATATCGGAATGTATGTGTTTTCTTAGTTGATTAAGTATCAAATTCTTGGGATTTTTGTCTTACAATGTACCTTTTACTATTGTGTCGCCTCTACAATCAAACAAGGTGTCTTCTTATCGATAATTTCACAGTATTTTATAACCATGTTACAACTGCTACTTTCTCTGTAGGCCATTTTAGACAAACTGATGATGTTTTCAGTGGAGTATGATAAACATTCATATAAAAACAACGCATTGAGCATTTTCACGTTATTTATATAATTTGCTCTTACTTCAGTGGAGTATAATGAAGATAAGAGTGTTTAGTATAATAAATAATAAAAGAATAATAGCAATGGAGAAATGAAACATGTTCACTTTATTTACTTGTTTTGTTCTACGTTCAAATTGACCATTTTAACAAGTCTTCATTCGCAAGACTTAATTCTGATTACAAACATATTGGTGCAAAGAAAAATTCAATGTTGTTTTGCAAAATTTGTTTTATTATCTCCAAATAAGGTTTCTTGTGCGACAATGCATGCGCACTGTCACTGATTTATATGTACATTCTAAGTAGTCACATTAGATCATTACCTTACATTATCGTCAGTAAATGTTATCAAGATAAATTATTCACAAATTTTGAATGGCAAGTGGCAAAAAAGGTAACAAAAGTGTTCACAAATTGCATAACTTGCTGATTGACATTTGTAAATTGTCTCAGTTCCTAATGTGTTTGTAATTTGGAACCATTAAAGGAAGATTTTACCCTGATTATCAGAAATTTGAATTCAGAATAAAGCAAAATCATGCGCCCAAGTTGACGCCGTGACGTTACGTAATACAGATTTACAACTATTAATGTAGCGCCAACAGGCTAAATTAGTTCAATAAATTGTTTCGAGGCACGAAAGTAAAACTTAATCACAGGGCAGGGAATCCGTTCGCTGAGATATCCTTTTAACGCTGACAATATTACTAAAAACTTACGTAATATGTGTTGGCTTTTATAGCCTAGATTCTTATTACGTTACCAAAAGCTTGATGGTGATAAATTAGAATTAATACAAAAAATATGTATTTGATTTAAATTACATTTTATAGTTATTTAAAGACTACTGAAAGTCAGGTGCCCTCCTATTCTTGATGAATTGCCTCGTGTGACATCTGAGATTTTCCTACCTACAAAGCTTAAAATTTAACAAAAGACATGCACTGTGCAGTTGTTACTTAAAACTCAGCAAAACATAAAGAAATTATTACATATAAGTAAATATAGACTTCTGCAAAATGTTATATTTAAGAACAATATCACGTTTATATTAACCCATTTTATCTAATCCTAATATTTCACAAACATGCTCATATATATACACATTTTAAATATATATACAGTAAAAAGCGCATAAAATTAATATATATATATATCATAATATAATATATAAATGTTAATAATACCATTGAAATCTGCAGATAAAATGTTATTGTTTCCAGAAGGTGACATCTGTTAGCAATGGTTGCGACCTGTGTCCGTATATTGAACTAAATACTCCCGGAGTATTTACAAACGACACCGAGAGTAACGAGCAAATGTACGAAATATTTGAATTCCATTAAATGCTTTCCTAGACCATTCTAGTAACGGTTTTTGTGCCAGTGCTTATAAATACATACCAAATTGAAACACAAAGAACCAGAGCTTGCAACAGATTTCATCAATTCTATCTCACTAATTGGAAAATATTTTAAAAATTGAAAACCGACATGTGTACAGCATTTTATAGGTCTGAGTATTTTTTGCAATTACCATAATAATTTATTTGGGCTTTTCTGGCTTTTAACGTTATAAGCTAAATTTATATGTAAATGTCCAACAAATTTCATATCACTTTCAAGGGGAAAAAATAGACTTTAAAGCATCTGCAAACATAAATTTATATGGGGAAATAATTCTTATGATAGGAAATATAAATAAACAAACACATAAAAGAGACAAAAATGATATGAAAATTTATTATTTCCCCAATATTCATAAACAATCTATAGAATGATTATACTACAATCTAGAAATGCAGAAATGCGACAAAACTGAACAATATGCCTCAGAAAAAGCTATTAACTCTCTTTTTAGAACGATGGGTTTGACCATTTTTGTGACAAAAATGACACTGTAAAATATTCGTTTCAATATCTGCTTTATGGTAGTGGTTAGAGGAGAAGTCAGTATTTATAATTCAAACTGAATGACGCCTCTGGTATTAGAATAAGTCACTACAATTATTTGAAATGCAACAGCATACTGTAATTTGCTGTGCTGTGTGGAATTAAATGAACGATGCCACAAATTTTAAGGCGCCACAAAAAATAAGATATCATTACTGATGTTTAATATGTTACGCTGTTTTATCAATAAAATATGGAATTGTCTCAGACAAAGTGATATTCATGAAAAGTATTTATTTACAAGCAAACACTATTATTGCATTAAACACTTTTCTTCGGCAGATTCTATCTCATACTGCAAGTATTATTTGCGTTTAATTCAAGCTGAATGTATTTAAGCTGAATACATATTTCAACGGAATGTGGAAAATTGATGATTTGTTTGAATGTGTTAATTTCAAATGTTTCAGCTATATATTGTGAAATACTATATCAAATTACTCCTGAGCCATGTTATATGTCTATGGAGAATAAAGAATTATCCGTATTGCACCGATTCACGCAAGTTGTTAATTTTCAGTTAAAATCCAACTTCAGAAATAACATTCATCTAAATTTTATGTGAAGAATAAAACAAGATATTTTTTTCTTTCATGCATATAGTTTAAAATTATTTTCGATACAGTTTTAAACTTTATCGGACACACTTCTAACACTGTGTTTCCGACAATCCGATTTGATACGGATTTGGTTTATTTAAACAATACTAATTTTAATCAACATAATTGCATTTGTTATAATGTTACATATATCAACAAATAGGATTGAGTAGGAAGCTAACAGCTTTTTTAGAAACTCTCTCCCTCAATACTAATACTGACTTGATGGTTTATTTTGGTCGTTTTATAATGCCTGTTGCAAATAAAAATATTATGTGCTACTGCAAATAAAGTTATTGGAAAACCATGTGTTAAGAAGCCCTGAAATGCCCGTCAAGCGAAACTTTATTGCACCTTTACATTAAAAACAAATTTATTAGCATTTTTTCATTATTTTCAATGTTTTATTTTACCTCATATGTGTTTTAACAATTAAAACACACGGGAAGAAACATGTCCCGTTTAATAACTTAAGACTGTCTTGATGTCTGATGAGTTAGAATTCGATATAGGTGTAATACCTATTTATTATAGGTTTTGAATATCATGAAACTGGTATGTTTTGTTTCATGTGAACATTATGCTATTCTATTAGTATACGAGATATAGAATATACATTTTCAGTTAGATTAGATGTTGCATCCGTCTTGTGCTCCACTTCTGATGTACGTGAATGAATATATATCAAAGTCTACTGGAGTGTTATTTCCCTTCTTCAAATCAGCTTGCGTTATCATAAAGATACGTGTTCCAATTTCTTAATATACAAATGTTTAAGTCCTTTACATTGTAAATTCACATTTGTATGTCTTTTTTTACATTTAAAATTCTTTACATAAGTAGTGCCTTCCAAAGCGGTGTAATAAACTATTTTTTCTTACTTGTTATGTCTGCGTTTTATTGCACATGAAAGTCAGAAAACATTCTAAACACCATATGTGTGTAAAACAGACCATTGACAGTATGTTGTAAAGGAATCAATATGAGTGTTGAATGCATTCTGTACATCATTTTATGCATATCAGGAATATACATGTAGTCTCATTGCAAGGAACTATATTTCCGATTATTCTTTAATGACAAAGAGTATGCCACAGTGTAAAGGTTCAGAAATCAAATGATGCTTATTACACAGAAATGATGTTAAGCAATGACGTTTATTACTGAGTATTACAAGTAAACAGTAATACTATATATCACACTGGCTCATTAAACAGCTTATGTTGAAATCTTTCAATGATGGTGAAAAACGTTGATAGAATCCGGATCATACTTAGTCTAATAGACTTGTCGGTATTTAACTAAACGAAACTATCAATACGCCGCAACGAACAAAGGTTTCGTGTTTTGCAATGGCGCAGACGCCAAGACGAAGTAAATCAATCGTTATGTCACGATTGCATGAGCGGGGCTTATGTAGCACATTTCGTTGTATCGTCCTAGCGCACGCAAACTGAACTGGACACATTTCATCAATTTTTGAATCACGAAATAATTGTTAATGGCGACAACGCGAAATTAATTATGTTCAATGTTTCATTATGGTGCGTTAATAGTCTGGCTTTGCCGCGCTGGTACGTGCGACTTTTAACAAACACAATTCGTTTCCAAAATTTCGTTATTGCTCGTTTGTGCTTTTTCTGCATAGTAATAATTTGACTTTTGCCTTTTCTGTTATAAAACATATTTTTTCAATGCAAACTTACTACTTCTCTTAAAATTGTCTTATATTACTTCACTGTTAATAATTTCTCTATGCTGTATTGCCAAGCAACAATCGGAGTTGTTGAAACTCACCTTGATAATTTCTTTATCATAATCATATATTTTTCTCGCGCATCCATGCTAAAAAGCACTTTTTCAAAGAAACGTATTTTAACGCAAGCGCATACCAACTAATCAACCCGTTGCTTCCACTTCAGCTTTTCTTTCTCATAACAGTTTGTTTACAAGTACGAAAGTTGCTGCGAGATGCAGCAAAAGGAAATTCCGGGCCAAACGAAACAGTGCATGTAGTACTGATAGAAAGTGATATATCGATGCTGGAGTCTGTTGTACAGTCTGTTTCATAAATGTTGGACAAAGAGGCGTGAAACTCAAAGTTTGAAAGGCAAAACCAGTGTATTTATTTAGTTTAATTACCAATAGGCATAATTTAATCTTGAACTAGAATGCCATACAAAAGTAAGATAACCTCCTTGGTGAAATTAACAAAATTTATGAAAAATACTTAGAATACATGTCAGGATCTGATAATTTATTCGTATGTTTTTGATAAATGTTAAACTATAAAAGCATTTAAAAGTTAAGAATAATAACTGTTTATTATATACACTCGAGATGAAGATAAGTAACTTTAAAAACAATTTTCAAAGAAATAGTACTTTAATTACCAAAGACGTAAATATCTTCAAAATTATTGTACTGTAATGGATCACCTTCTTTATTATTTAAAGAAATGTACACTTAAAACAGAACGGCTCGGACAATTCACAACTTCAAGCATGTCTGGTTCTTATTATTTGTGTCATTGAACAATTTTATATGAAATCTCCTCTTATGAAATTTTTTTTCGGAAGATAAAATCAGTATGTCTTAGATCACAAATCGGTTAATTGCACTGCGCGATTACAAAACGCGCATATTCGTTATTTGCTTGAAGCATTTGTGCAGCTATTGGAATTTCATTACGCAAATCACGCAGAAGGTAATTACAGCACACTGAACAAAATATTCCGATAAGATTACATTCAAAACAATATTGGTAAGCCATCAATATGTGCTTTAAAAAAGCACATTCACATGTTTTAAGAGTTTATGGATCAAAACTATTTCTTTCTTGCGCATTCATCACACTGAAAAGGAAAGGAATTTTATAAGTGATGTTCGACAAAAAAAAAATGCTTTCTTTTCTGCTCTTTGATTTCTTTCCTGTCTTAAAAAGCTTAGTTTTCTCACTTGTGTTTTTCAAAGTTGATGCCATTTGGAATTTTGCAAATCGAAAGAACAAAATTGTCATTTACGACATACACTGCACACTCAAACAAAAAGCCATCACAAATACCCCACGCGCGGAGGATAATAAACTTAAAAAACTTTTAATTGATATGTCTGTGATATAACACGGAGACGAAGAAAATAGAGCAAACACATTTTATTACAATGAACTGACGAATATTTCTTTACTCAGTGGTCACAATCTGGATATTTACATATATTTAAAGTTGTAAACGCCACCTGTCTGTCAAGGTAGTGAACTGCTATTAATGAAGGTAAATTGATACAAAAAATAGTGTATTTTTGTCAATTATCGAAACCTTTCTGAAGGAATAATGCGTTGTTCTGCATGCGTAATGTTATATCATTCACAGGTTCCGTATTGATCTAACAATTTCTTGGTGTTTTTTTTTCTTCTTCTTTTTTCTCGACTGTCTCCGTTCTTCTACTCAATATCATTATCAAATAATTGCGGTGTTTATCCATTAATATTTCTTAAGCTTCCATCTAAATGTGAACGATCTTACATCTTACATTTATTTCCAAATACAGTTCAGAACCGTTACAGTTAATGACCGGTAATATCATATAGCAGCCACAAAGCAATCATCGCACCTAAATTTCATCTTTCAGCTGAGTAGAGATGTAGCTAATACATTTATATTATTTCTTGAACATTTCTTTGATAGTGCATAAGATGAGAATTTATAACTTGACACTTTTCCTCAGAATGATATTCGTTAAACTTATTAGGGGTAAGTCAGCTGCAGACTCATCAACACCGGTATATCGAAGCATATTTCAAAACTAGTTGTTCTGTTTTACAGAATAAAATGTTTTAAGTAAGGTAGGAGTTACGCATCCTTTTATAAAGGGTTAGGTCTATAATCAGTATGAAAAAATTGTTCGAAACGGTGACAGGTTGTGATTTTGTATTATATCTGTATCATCTATATGCCATCATGCCAAACTTATTTCACATAAAAGTGTCACAGACTATTGAGCAATGTAAAACGATTGTTTCGTTTATTAGCAGTAGAGAGACGATGGATTTGTTTTTCTCCAACCTTCTGAAAGGATTAATTAAAGATTAAACTGTTGCATAACAAGTGTGACACGTGTTCCTGCGTTTATCAGATAAAATATAACCGCAGTAGATGTCGCTGTATCATTTAGTTTTAATGTCTGTGGTATTTCACGTCTCTCGCCGTCTACAACAATTGTACAGATTAGCCATTTAAACAAACCAACAATTTCAGGAATTGCTATCAAATGAGTCGCTTAAATGGAGCATTAAAGCTGTAGATATGTTTTTGTTTCAGCTCTTATCCATACATATCACAATTCATTCTCATCCATCAGATGTTAGTCAAAATCATCAGGGAATCATGGTAGACATCTGGTATGACGTAATACCTGCAAACGTTAGTTTGTTTTGATGAAATATGTATTAAAACTCAGGTCATTGTTTAGGACTGGATGGTTTTTGCAATGATATTTTGAGAAAGAGGGGTTTTGAGCTAATATGGTAACTGGAAGAATGTCTTACGTGACGTAAGTTTCATTCATTATTTTTTTTTTTAAATTCCACGTAAATCATCTGGGTAGCATTGGGAATCAGTGATTGAGCATATTTATTCACGCAAGACCGCCCGCTTAGCTGAATGGGGATAGCGCAGATCTATGGATCACGGGGTCGTGAGTTCTCTGTGACGATTTGAAAAAAAAGACATTTTGTCTGAAATCATTCGTCCTCCACCTCTGATTCATGCGGATAAGTTGGCAGTTACTTACGGAGAGCAAGATTGTACTGGTACAGAACCCAGGAACACTGGCTAGGTTAACTGCCCGCCGTTACATAACTGAAATACTGTTGAAAAGTGGCGTTAAACCCAAAACAAAACAAACAAATAAACATATTCACGCAAAGAATCTTATAATGCTTGTATTATTTCATTTTTGCGAAATAAATAGTTTAGAATTAATGTTTGACAGAAGTTGTTCACAGCTTCACGTATGTGCCAGCATACCGCTATATACGTACATAGTATACGCCTATCCACGAACAGAGGCCTAGTATAACATTCTTAAAACTAATAATCTTCTCATTAAATCTAGTTAAGATATACCAGTGAAGACTGTCCTTACCTCAACATGTAAAGGATTTAAAACAATATTATGACTGTTCTGTGATCTGGTTCCTACGGAATGCTGTTGGGGCCATTTATAATGTTGCCGTCGCGTTTGTGTGGTCGACACACGACAACGCGAAGTGACATAGCGACATTACGAAGTGACACCCGACAATCGCAAACGACGGCGACAATCCCAAACGACAATGTCGCGATATCCACTTTGAAATGTCGCCTTCGTGTTGTCGAGCGTCGTTTGAGATTATCGCATGTCGTTTGATAATGTCGCCGTCGCGTTTGCAGGGTCGACACACGACAACGCGAAGTGACATCGCGACATTACGAAGTGACATAGCGACAATGCGATATGACGCTCGACAACGCGAAGTGACATCGCGATATATCGTGCTTTTGAAAGGCGACATTTCAAAGTGGATATCGCGACATTGTCGTTTGGGATTGTCGCCGTCGTTTGCGATTGTCGGGTGTCACTTCGTAATGTCGCTATGTCACTTCGCGTTGTCGTTCGTCGACCCCACAAACGCGACGGCGACATTATAAATGGCCCCAACAGGATTCCTTTGGTTCCAGAATAAGATATGTATGTCAGATTTATACAAGAAAACTATTGATCAAGGGATGTCTTTGCTTAGGAAGTAAAAGAAGAGTAGCTCAGTTAGCATTTTTATTGAACAAGTATAACAATATGCAACAGGAAAAAACAGTACTTACAGAAGTTGCGAGAAATCAACTGTTTGCATATACATGTATATAAAATTTCAGCTTAGATTTACCATGGCAAATATTTTCCATATATATTTCATGATAAGATTGAATGCCTTTTTAACTCTTAGTCTGCTGGCGGCAAGTGATTCTGTCTTTAAGTTAGCGACCAGTGCAGACCAAGATCCGTGCAGGTTGATCATGGTCTGCACTGTTCGCTATTCAGTCAGTAAATTTTCAGTAAACACGCCTTCAAATAATAAATGGCATTGCCCAAATTGAATGATGGACCAGAACATTCTAAAAATTTAGTGTGCTAAAGGTTAAAAAGTTTTATAATTTTGTGAACATCTTGCTGACAGTTTTCATTGATAGACGTTACTTCAAATGCAGTGGCAAACAAATAGCGTTTTCAATTTGTGAGACGTGAATGAATAATGTCTCTACTGCAAATTGACGTTTTACTTAAAATCACAAATTGTACGATATTAATTATCAAGTTAGTACAGATCTGTTGACTTTTATTTCTATCTTCTTTTTTTGTAAGTATGCAGTCTGCACATTTTATCAATGTTATTATGACATAAAAAGTATATAAGTCATATCTGTACATTATTTCCTATGATGAATATCGACAGAAACAAAAACCATCTCCAGGACTTTTTTCGTAATACCATTTACTCAGTGCTGGCAAATTATTTATACATTTCATAAAGAATATAAGCCAATAATTCTGTTATGATCTGAGGCGCTTATTCTATGTGAAGATTCTCAGTGTAAGTCTGAAGATCATTTAAAATTGCTTGTGCCATGAATGAATGGTACCTTTAACAAATACTATTGTAATTTCATTCAGCGATCCATAACGTTTATTTTATGCAGAACTGACATAAAATATCGTTTCAGTAGATGTAATATACGGCTTCCTAATATAGCATGTGGAACTTATTTACATAACAAAGGATTCATAGTACATTTTATTGATATATAAAAAGACATAACTTAGGAGTCGTTATTGACCCTACTTGATTGTCTGTTTAGTTTACTTTTAGGTTCTATGTTTGCACTTCGTGTGATTCCTGTACCTAGGGTTATCGTTTACTTGTCATTTTGTGAAATATATCTAGTTTTATGACAAACATGAATATTTGACAATGTGAGTACACTTTTAATAATGTTCATTTGGATGCATACAGATTAGCACCAACCTTATATGCGATTGGTGATATTGAGTGAGTTCCAAGTGTATATAGAGGGTGGCTCCACATGACTCGCATTTGGAATAAACTCGTGTCTTGGATAATAGCATACTTACAAAAGGCGTTTTTCTATATAACTTTGACCGAAATCAAATCGGTTATGACTGACATTGGACAAATAAACTATTTTAACAATAAATTGCCAGTGGATGTAAAAGTAGCCAAATCCAGTTTTTCTTTGTATTATAAACAGTTATGGTCACAGCAAGTATAGAATGTCGCATAATTGAGGACTTACCGAAATTTCAAAACGGACTTTGGAACTGAAGAATTCGTGCGTTTAAGTATGAATTGAAGCAAACACCACAATTTAGATACGGTATTTTGCCAGTGGTTATTGAGATTGACAGGTACTTGGGAGAAGCTCACGATGATAGACTGTGTTAATTTATACTGGAAACTGTGTAGAGGACTTTCTTTTAAACTGTTCGCACTATAATGACATTCGCAGTTCAATATTGGTTGATATTTTGAACAGTGCTAACGTTACGGTTTGGAATGCAGAAAACAAAACGAAACTTTGTCAAACAATTATGCACGAAAAGTTGCAAAATATTTACTCAGGGCATATCTAAAACGTCGTACCTCTATGTACAGCTCTCGAGTTTCTTAAGTGCCAGGGGACAGTTTCGTATTTTAGATAAAATAGATACATATATTCAACTGGTTATTTATAATGTTTATAAAAAAAGATTCCGTCCTACCTACCCTTATCTGTTTTTAGCATGTTACCGGAAACAGATTTTAGGCCTACTCGGATTTGGTTTCAGCTATAATTGATAATAAGAGTGATAAAATTACATGTCGACTTAATAACTAGACTCTTAGTTGTAATTAAAAAAAAAGATACTTGATTCGCAATTACTCGAACGGGGATTCATAAATTAAAGTCATAAACATGATTTATCTTTAGATGAAATAAATCTATAGAGCTCTTAAGGTTCAAGATTACGTTACTGACCAAAAGTCTTATCTCAGTATGACATATTTTACTATCTGTCTTAGACAAGTTAACTGTCATTACAACCGATTACAGGGTCATTTAGAATAATGCAGACATTAGGTACGTGTAAAATCTTTTTTTAAAGTCTTTCTGTTGTTGTAACAGTAACAGTTATTTTTAATTTCTATCTCAGCCGATATATACAATTTAATAGTTTCTGACCCTGAATTCAAGTTTTTGGGGTTTTACATAAAACACTATAATCATATGCAATCCACGAAAATGCGTGATATTTACGCTGCAAATATGCAATAATGCAATATAGTAACTAATTAGGTAGTTCGTTTAAAATTTTGATTCTGTTTTTAAAATCTTGATTGTGCAATCAGGGTAGTAGGTATATGAATTGTGACTGTAAACAGACCTACCACCGCCTTCATCTTAAACTTTCGGCATTTCCGGAGTATTCGATTAGCCTTACTTTGTTCTATCTTTTAAGCATTTTTTTTCATGCAGATACGACATTGCTATTGCTAGATGGATTTGCTATTTGTCTATGTTTCTGTAATAAACGTCTTGTCTGTATTTTGGGGTATGACGGTAGCATGTGACTCTGTAAGAGTAAATATACACTTGGACTAATCAATGGCACCAATCAACGAATATGACTTGGTAACTTTCAAAAACGTTTCACCTTTTACTCTATCCCCAAATTCATAATTTTCCAAAATATATAATATATAAGGTCAAAATTGAGACCACACGAACAATCGTGAATCCATCCATATGCGTTTCCATAATTTCACTTCGATCTGGGGACATTGCGATAATAAAATCAACTAATGGATTTGTTCAAACTTAACCATCTGATCATTTACACTTATTTATGTTCACCGAGTTCTTAATTCAAGTCAAATTTTCACTGTGAGTAGTGTTTTGAATTTGATCTTCCTAGCATGGTAACCCAAAGTTATTTTAGCGTTAGTATAAATCAAATAAATATATCTTGCCTATATATATGAATATAGGCACTATCGTATTAAAGTTGTCAAAGACTTAATTGCATTGACAAGTACATTTTTTCCCAAATTAATTAGAAAATTAATGCAGTTTATAAAATTATTACTACCTCGCTTTGTCTACCTCGGTTGTGCAACCAAAGTAGACTGAAAATAGATGAATTCCGAAGCTGCATGTTGTTTTAACACTTTCAGGTTGTTGAAATATCCCAAAGTTTATCATTATGCAAATGTAAAACTTTTCATAACAAGTAATAAAATGGGATCTAACTGTATGACATGGGTTTTTAGTTCCTTAAATGTATGTCTAACAGAATATATGAAATAAAAACTAAAAAATGTTTTTTAATGTTTCTTAAATGTGACTGAAAGCCTTCAAACACCAACTTTGTACATTGGACATTCAAAAGTTTGACAAAGTTGGAGCGTGTAAAAGAGTCGGAACATAAATAAAACAACATTTGTTATTCTGATTCTTTTTCAGTTCTGTCGTTGGTGCTTGTAGCTTTTCCATGTGCTATCAGTAAGTACTTATGTCGCATATAAAAGCCATTCGATTTTTTCATAACTTTTTACACTGGTTTGTATACATAATAATACACTGAAAATGGCGAAGAAATGTGTACTTGATTATAAAAAAGTGGACTAAAGTTCTAATGGAAGAGGAATTACTCAAATGTCGTTTGGAAGTTGATAAATGTTCTGTAAATTTAAAAGCGAACTTGCCTTCTTTAACATGTTTTTGAAAAACAACTTGCTAACCCTACGATGACATTTGTCACATCATGTGCAATCATAACTGAGTATCCATTAACTAACAATGCGATAATTACAATGCGATAAATACAGCAGATTCGGTGAATTGGTATCCCCCGCCGGTGGAAAATAAAAAAAATATGTTCGGGGAGAGATTCATGATCGGGTGGCGGGGCGACTGGTTGGAGGAGCGAGGTGGGGGAGGGAACAACTTTGCATGTTGATAAATGTTCATTAAAGGTTTGATTTTTTTTTTTTAAAAGGGCCATAACTCTTGCGTTGCTTAGACAATCTGACTGAAACTTGACGGGCCGCATTTCCCTATACTGGTCAACATGTATATGAAATTTTATTTAAATATTCCCAACCACTTCCTAGATATGGCTCCGGACGGACGGACGGACAACGCCAAAACGATATACCTCCGCCTTCGGTTGGGGATAACAACGAAGGCTTATCTGAATTTGATTTGCAAATATTGCAAAATGGTACATATAAGGAAAATATATTGTATTTACAGACAGTGCGTCTACTGGTTTACTAAGATGTTACCAGTGTGCTAATGTTAACAACGCAAGTGAGTGCAATACACTTACCACGTGCCAACAAGATGAGGTAACAGAGTTGCTCATCTTATACTTGGTTCCTGTATTTGAACTATTACATAGCTATATATATAATGAAATTGACATTACTGGCCTCCGTGGCTGGGTGGTTTAGGGTACCGACTTCAAACATTTTGCTCTTCACCAATGTGGGTTCGAGCCTCACGTATAGGTTTTGTTGTAAGGGATTACAGCAGGTCGATGGTTCTACCTAGGTACCCACCCTACACGTAATAATGCCCGGAGGGGCACCATGGTTCTTCCTCAACCACGAAAACCTGGAAAGTATCATTTTGTCGGTGTGACGTTAAACCCAATAAATAGAAAGAAAAAGCAAAATATGAAATTTGTTTTATCGAAATTTGATGAAATGAATTACTTTTCTTGTTTTAAACTGAACATGACATAAGTCAACATAATGAGGTCACAAGTCCGCGTCCGCGCTTTTAGAATGGTATTGTATTCGTTTACCACTTTTTTGTTTAGTAAAATGTCACATGACGACTATCAAACTTTAATTATGAAGGTATGTATTTAATACACCCACATTCTCGAACGTTATTTTTTTCATATGGGTAGCTCTATGTGGTCTTTGATGGATTCCACAACAATGCCACAATGCCATACCCTATGTATATTACTTAGCCGGAAGCTGTCCTGTACAATAAAAGATTAACCTGTTCAAAACAGACATAACATATTTCTTATTGCTTGTAGTTATGTGGTATAGAGATGTCCATAAGTACTTCCGGTAGTCCATACACATATACAATGGGATGTTACAGAAAACATGTAAGTTCTCAAACTTTCATTGTCTATCTCTGCCGAACATTCCTCTACATATTTAAGCTTTTTGTCAGTAATGTTATTCTGCTGGATAATTATATAGATCAAAGGCTCAAACAGTTGGGCTATCTCAAACAACGTCTTGAAGTTGAGGTGACAGACTATGAAAGCAATCTCCATGCGTCACATAAAATTCCAACATTTACTTTTGTTACTAGTATATGTTGAAGTTAAAATGCACATTCATATCCATACCATCCATTTTAATAGTTGCATCATTTTGGCCAAAGAATAAAACAGAATTGTGCGCATTTTCCCCAAAAGCAGCAGACATTTTATCATGATACTTGGATGTTATACCGATACATGTAACACAAGTGTGAACATAGGAAATAAATGGCGTGATTTAATATACGATGAAATCATACAATAAGTATATTTTATTTTGTTGTAGCTGCTGTTGTGTTTTAGGAGACGAGGCGATTGCGGGGTTGTGTGGGCGGAGGGCGGGTGCGTGGGGAGGTACTTCTTAGAATGAGGTCCTAACTTTAGTACTTTGTTGGGAAATGGAAAAACAATGGTTTTATATATATTTCACAAAAGATGTTCTAAGACTTTAACCTGCACCTTTTTCTCATTGTTTTTACAAAGTTCACATCCATAATAAGAAATAAAATCGTCACGTAATCTTTTACGATAACCATTGAGCATACCTAGACATGAGAGAGTTATTCTAAAACTTTTAACATTTTCAGCCATGCATAGAAGTAACACGATTTCGTATGGAGAATGAACAATTATTTCAACAAGGTCACGTCGTAGGTAAACGAAACAGTCTGGCAGCCTGTTCCGTGTGTTGTGGGAGTTCCTTGTGTAACACAGGCAACTGTTATGCCTTGACAAGTAAGAACATAAGATTATAAAATACTTCCAAATTTCAACAAAATCAAACGTTGCCACTATATAAATTTACTCATTTTACGACTTTTTGGCAAAATGGAAATCATAATTTTAAATCACAATAACGCCATTTTCTCAGTCAGTCTAAACGTTTATGTCTAGTCTGTTACATTTCGTTTCTCGGTTCGTAACTATTCAAAGACGATACATCCATATCAAACCTTAATTAATGGTCAACGGATTAAATGTTAAATGTTTTCATCGTATAGTTTTATGACTTTATATCTGACCTTGCGCAAAATGGGTTGCTTTTTTGTTACAACCACGCAGTTTTATATTTTAGTTGTTTCAGTAATTCAAAATATGTTGTAATGTTGTTTAAATACATGCATTTTAAATCTGTGTTACCATACGTACTATTCATGAATACTATGTTGAAGTTTTGAGGAGCATATGTTAGAATGTAATATATGTTAAACATTTTCTGGAAAAGTTTATCTTATCATTGTAACTATAATTATTTCATTTTTGTATTATTAGTATTCTTATTTTCAGATAAACTCAGGGAATTGTGGAAAGCCGGGCTACTGGATATAACTACTCTGGCAATCAAGACTACGGCCTTGCAGTAAATTGAATGAAAACTAAAACAAAATTATTCTGATTAGATATTGCTTCGTCTATATCATTTTTATCATGTTTACTTTTTAAATTTATATGACAAACTGCTTTCCCCTTGTTTCGCTCCATGTCTCAATCCACAGCAGTACAGTACTTACCTTCGTCACATGGCCTTCCGTACTTGTTTAAGATTGGCCAACAAAATGGCAAAAATATGGTGGCTGATTTCTGCCATTACGTGTTGGCGTGTTGGCGGGGCGAAAACACGACAACACGAAAGTACTAAGAACTACCCACGCACCCGCCCCAAATATATCATACAACCGCGCAACCGCCCCAACCCCTGTGACCTTGACCTTAGCTCAAATGATCCCAAAAACAATAAGGGTCACATTCTTCTTTAGTCCTATCATCCTATGAAATTTGAAGGTTCTGGGTCAACAGGTTCTCAAGTTATTGATCGGAAACCGTTTTCCATGTTCTGGTCCCTGTGACCTTCACTTTTGATCAAGTGACCCAAAAAGCAATAGGGGTCATCTACTCTACATGTTTAATCTGAAGTTTCAACATTCTGGGTAAGTGGTTCTGAAGTTATTGATCAGAAACGGCTTTAAATGTTCAGGCCCCTGTGACCTTGACCTTTGATGGAGTGACCCAAAAAAACAAAAGGGGTCATCTACTCTGTAAGTCCTATCACTCTATGAAGTTTGAAGGTTCTAGATCAAATGGTTCTCAAGTTATTGACCGGAAATGTATTTCCATATTCCGTCCACTGTGATGTTGACCTTTGATAGAGTGAAGCCAAAATCAATAGGAGTCATCGGCCCTGCATGTCCAATCATTCTGTGAAGTTTCAACATCTTGGATCAAGTGGTTCTCAAGTTTCTGACCGGAAATGGTTTTTTATGTTCAGACCCCTGTGACCTTGACCTTTAAGAGAGTGATCCCAAAATCAATAGGAGTCATCTACTCTGCATGTCTAATCGTCCTATGAAGTTTCAACATTCTTGGTCAAATGGTTTTCAAGTTATTGATCGGAAATGGTTTTCCATGTTCAAACCACTGTGACCTTGACCTTTAACAGAGTGATCCCAAAATCAATAGTGATCATCTACCCTGCATGTCCAATCATCCTATGAAGTTTCAATATTCTGGTACAAGTGGTTCTCAAGATACTGACCGAAATTGTTTTCCATTTTCTGTCCGCTGTGTCCTTGACATTTAATGAGTGATTCCAAAATCAATAGGAGTCATCTATTCTGCATGTCCACTTATTCTATGAAGTTTCAACATTCTGGGTTAAGTGGTTCTCAAGTTACTGATCGGAAATGGTTTTCCATGTTCAGGCCCCTGTGACCTTGACTTTTAACAAAGTGATCCCAAAATCAATAAGAATCATCTACTCTGCATGTCCAATCATCCAATGAAGTTTCAACATTCTGGGTCAAGTGGTTCTCAAGATATTGATCGGAAATAATTTTCTATTTTCTGTCCCTTGTGACCTTGACCTTTGGTGGAGTGACCCAAAACGCAATAGGGGTCGTCTACTTTATAAGTCCTGCCAACTTATGAAGTTTGAAGGTTCTAGGTCAAATGGTTCTCTAGTTATTGATCGAAAATGAAGTGTGACGGACGGACGGAAGGACGGCGGACGGACGGACAGGGCAATTATGTCTCCCCCAGTGGGGGGGGGGGGGCATAATTTTGAAATTTAGTCTACGCTTAAAACACTATGTTGTTGATTGTTCACACATTCTAAGACTTCAACCCATCTTTGAAAAGTCACAAAAATACACCAAATCATCTAGAATTTACAAAGTAGCGAAAAATGTAATGAGAGAAGAAAATGACAACAAAAAAGAATTAATAGTGTCGTTGTCATGCCCTATTCATTTTCTAAAAACGCACCTTTCATGTGTAAGTTTTCACAATCTCAACAAAATTAAATTATGCTATCATATAAATTCACACATTCTAAGACTTCAACCCATCTTTGAAAAGTCACAAAAATACACCAAATCATCTAGAATTTACAAACTAGCGAAAAACGTTATGAGAGAAGAAAATGACAACAAAAAGAATAGTGTCGTTGTCATGCCCTCTCGTAAAAGAGCATTTAATATGTATGTGAAATTAAAACGTTTTCCAGTAAAAGAAATCTACACTAAAGTCTTCCTTATTCCATAAATTGTATATATTCGTTTTCTAAAAACGCACCTTTCTTGTGTATTTTGTGACTTTTTAAAATCGGGATCTGGTAGTAAAATGAATGAAATTATATTTTTGCATAATTTAATACTATTGAAATTTTGATATGTTAATATCAATAGATTGATCTAACTGTCCCCTTGATTTAAGAAATGTTACTTTCGGTCATTTTTAAACTATTTGCAAAATATCAAATGGCTGGTTAGCTCCTTGGCTCAGTATAGATTAGAATTATTCCTTTAAACCAAGCCTTATATCACCGGTGGGCCGGTTGTTTAGTGGTAACATGTTTGACTGTCAATCCAGAGGCCGGCGTTCGAATCCCGGTCCAGGTACTGGAAATTTCAGACATGCTCTTGAGTGTCTCTCACCTAACTACGAGGTCTGTACTGGTTCTTTCCAGGAAAGGCGGCTTCGCGTGTATCGGTGAAAGGCACCGGGCACGTTAAAGAACCAGACTTTCTTGCCTACCCAGTGGGGAAAGTATACATTGTCCGAGCACGCGCCCGGGACAGATATTCCTGTCTTTCCCTAGGGAAAAACTTGTCTAAAATAGCGTGCACTAAGGTAACGTCACATAGTACTGGCACCATTGTGACGCCATAAACTTTATAAATGTCAGGAAATACCAAAATCTTTTTGTCTCCACCATCTATTTTGAAAGTGACAGGCAAGAAAAATGATCTACCATGTCTGCCTGTGTAAGACAGCTGTTTTCCCAACCCTCGGGACAGCATGGATAAAATCCTTATAGTCTATTCTAAGTTAGCTAAGTTAGCCGGACATGCCTGTATGTAATCAAAGCCTTGAGATGTCTGGTGGTTGCGGGTTTTGCTAGAGTTATTTTCATTTTAAATGTCAATCTATAAATATACATGTGTAAGAAACAAATACTAATGTGCCTCATATCTAAGATAAACTCTGCCTGACCTTACATGAACAAGCTGGAAGTCAGTGATGTAACCATCGGCTGGAATACCTAATCATTGACAGATCTTATATAATCTAAATAGCCAGTGTGAATGGATAGAGGATGAATAAGAACGGCTTGATCATTGATAATTCATCCGCATTGTTCATGAATGGGACTACTTTGTGTAGCACATGAACAAATTCCTTTGGTTGTGATTTGGAATCAAATAAAGATGCTACATGATTGTCAGAAATACACTTAACTTTGGTAGCGGGATAAACCCGTAACCAAAAATGATTTCTCTCTATCTGTTCTGGGGGCTTTATCTCACTCCGTCCCTCTGGTCAGATCGCTCTGTGTCTGTACTAGTGGAGAATGAATTTCGCGCCCTGTGTGGCTCCGTATGATATATGTAAAGTGCCTTTGAACGTGTTTATCATGAAAATGGCGCTATTTAAATCTATATAATAATAATAATAACAATAATATCACATGGTCACTGACATTCTTTATCAATTCTCTCAGATACAGTCAGATACAAGTGTATGAGTAACTCCTAATTTATTGTAAATGACACAAGAGTGAAGTATATCAGGAATTTTCACAGAGAAAAATATCAACTGGTAAGAAATGATAAAATTGGTAAATGTCAAAACATGAAATAAAAAGAAAATTTGTTTGTTTTACATTTTTCACTCTTGAATACCATATCTCACATAATAAGACAAAACATTATGTCTGGTTTCCATTCGTGGGAGATATTTCAATCTTGCACTGAAACAAACGAATATCCTCTATATATGACATAACATGGTAGCGTAGGATTGTTTGTTATGTTTAATTGCAAAACAATAATTGTTTCCACGCCTCGTGTTCACAAAACAGTTTTCGGTCTCAGCTGACTTTGAGTTTGAAATTTTAATATCAATTTTACTAAAACTTCAAACTGATACTGACCATCAAGAAGAAATAGTCACTTATAAGTAGTTCTTAACTTAGAATTTAATTTTTAACATGCAATTAAGATATATATGACCAAAATTATGTTTCATTATCAAACTCAGCTGAGACTGAAAATGTTTTGTGAACACGGGGAAACAATGCAATTTTTATTAAATAAATTCATTGTTGTAGATGGAAGTTTAATTCCGTATGATATTTTTAGAACATTTCTGTGTTCTGGTGGTGGCATTTCTGTTCCATTGTTACATTGGGAGCAGTTGTTTCGTGAAACTTATAAATAGATTATATATGTATATCAGTATTTACTTACAGTTTTTAAGAGCTGATATTTTTATTCTTGGCACGTAACTATCTCAGTGGAAATTTCAAAAGGTTCACGATAGCATAAATTTATCAAATATTGTGATATTGGCACGTAGGCCTAATGAACGTGTTAAAATACACAATAAATTTTTTTCTCAGACGCAAATGGGCTTATTGTGTGCGCGAACATATCCCTTTGCGTCAGTATATTTCATATTTATTGATAACTTTTTATATTGTCAATTTATGTGCAAAAAAGTTCTGTTTGCCATTTTTGTAAGGTTGATACAGCGTGCTGGTTGGACTGTACGAAAATTTCATCTAAAGTCACCAAGTGCTGGACCTGTTATGCCACATTTGAATACTATAATTACTAAATATCTCAAAACAAGTTAAAGTTCTAGAAATGTTAAATTAAATGAGGATGTTGTGGAAACCCCACATTGAGTGTTCCAGAAAGGAATTTTAGTTGCTATTTGATTATCAGTCCAAATCATTTAAAGACCAGATGCACAGAATGAAAATAGTAAGAACTAAAAACTGCAAAACATTTAACGAAAAATTAATACATATGTTGAAATTAAAGCATTATAAAACAGAACTGAAATTACACAAGTAATGACAGAAAAATTGTGAATGATATTAATATTGCCATGTTATAGTTATCGTGTCATTATTATCATTGTATTATCATATGTAATTATTGCCATTGGGTGAAGTCCATGTATGGATTTGTCGCCCCCGGAAATCTGATATTTACCGAGGGCATTTATTTAATTCGAAAATCTGACTTCCTGTAATTGTCAATGTTTCATTTTGTTTTAACTAATCAGGAGAAACAGCTGCAGTGCCAAATTCGTTTTCATTCTTAATTTCTGCAGTCATGAAAGACATGTTTATCGTATAGGCGTATATATTATATACTACGTAGTGATTGCATAGGGCACTGACAATGAATAATATGTCGCAATGAATATTATGACATTTGACATAGTGGACAGTCTATACACATTGTCTTAAATGCCATTAACAAGACGCTTACTCATGAAAATGGTTAAACCTTTTATATTTTCCGATATTAATATACTGACAGAAAGCCACTGTATGTCTGTAATTACAACCATATGGATGTGACGTAGTCGATTTATCACAGTGCTGATTTATTTTCATCCTCATACATTTGGGAAGAGACTTCCGACTTAATAATGATCTTAATACGTGTCGCCAGTCTTTTGTATCGGTCAGCTATAGTGTTATTCTGTGAAATGTTTGGGTTTCGGTGTGCCTATCTGGTTTAGTGATTCAATTAGTATTTGTTGTTTGTATTATTTCGAATGTCTTAAGTTAACTGCTCATGCATCCATAACTTATTTAATCTACACTCACAGTGTCCATCGCCTTATGTTGCGAAAGCGTATTTCCATGTGATAAATGAACATTGAGACATAGATGCATTTGGAAAGCCTGCTAAAAAGTATATTCTATTTTTTTTTAAGTATGTAATATTTAAAAAATATTTCTTTATACATAATAGGAGAGTTCCTATGGACACCTGTACATACATGTGTTTAGCAGAAATATCTTATTGGAAGTAACGGTTAAAGCTTCCAACATTCGGTAAATATCTAAACATATCTAGTATTTTTTATATATGTCCACACCGCAAAAAATGTTATGTCAAACTTCTTTAAGTTTTCTGTATCAAATTGACATATTGCTCAAGTGGAAATGTATATGTATTTCCACTGACAAAATTATAAATACTGAATTCCTTCTGTACCGTAAGGAATAAATCATCTAACAACATTATTCCCGTTTAATTATTTGGGTATACTATATTTCATTTTTATTTTATGTATTCTTAGCAAGAGTAGATTTTACAACATAGTTTAACTGCTCTTTTAGGAACGTGTTGGAACTCTGTAAAAGCGATACATTTTGACTGAAATTTACATAATTATACTGACACGTTTTTATTTCAATTTACATAACCATACTGAAACGTAAATGCAAAACAGTTTTACTTGAATTTACATAATAATACTGTTACGTAAAGGTAAAATATTTTATGTGAATTTACATAATCATGCTGAGACGTAAAGGTAAAAAACATTCTTGAATTTACGTAATTATATTGTGACGTAAAGGCAAATCATTTTTATTTGGATTTACATAATGAAGCAAAACAATTTTCGTTGAATTTACACAATCATACTGAGACATAAAAGCAAAATATTTTGATATATGCTGAACAGGAAAGCTATTGGAAGACAGCGATCGCTATAGTTGGTGGAAATCTTTCAAAGATATTTGAGCCGCACCATGCGCATCTGCACAGTCTGGTCTGGATCCATTCTGGTCGCAAATGCACTGTGTCGGTTTTCTCATGGTTCGGCTCAAAATTTTACTAACTGTTGTATTGAGATGTAAAGGATAACGTAATTATTATACTATTGTACTACATTCAATCATACAAAATCTTATCAGAAGCCATTAAGGTTTGATAATAGATATGTTATAGCACATTCGATTCAAACAAGCCGCCACAACTTCTAACGTTTTCCAGATTGGTATTGTAATGTCGACCGAAAAGTGTAAAAACATTTATGTAAAAACAGTTTTGTCCCTGATGTTTATTTGCTGAATATTAAGAAACTTATTTAGACATTCTTTCCTTTTATATTGTAGTTTTCTCCAGACAACTGATGTTTCTTGGCGTTCATTCTTCTGCTATTATAGCAACAATAAACCTACACACGATGAAGTGAACGGTTTAAGTACGTAAACTTATGCATGACATTTTTACACTTTAGGAACGCGAGGAAGGCGTAAACCCACATCATTACCCGAAAATTACTTCTTCCTGGCAAATAAGTCAGAAAAAAACAGTCTTAACGCCTCCCTGCAATAAGAAAAAATAATGTAAAAAAGACAGATAAGGGCACAGCGCCACATAATAGATATGAGCGTTCTCGCGTTATCTACATTTATTTGAAGATACGTTTGTGATATCATAGTATAGCTAACGGGCAATGGCAGTGTTACAAAAACATGCTGGGAAGCTGTGGTCAAGTGACTATGGTGTTGGCCACTTAATTATAAGGTCGTGAGATCGAATCTCAAAGAGGCCATGACCATATCTTGAGTGACACCAGTATTGACTTTTTCAGAAAGCGAACAAGAAATTGATCCATCTGAATGAAAGCTTTTAATGATAAACGCTACTTCCGTAAGCAAGATATAAAAACCTTCCATTTAAGCAAATGTATAACTCAAACCAGTTTTAAAGACTGTTTCAGTTTGGATTTTGGATACATGTACTAACAGAATAAAACTTTAAGGTAATTTAAAACATTAGAATTAATTTTGATTAAAATGTTAAACGACAGACGGAATTCGCACGTAACTATTTGTTATGGTTGAATAAAAAGGACATGATTCCAAGAGGCAGAAAATTGCCTCAAAAGTAAGACCATTATCATCAATAACTTAGATTGTTGTTGTTGTTTTATATGATTTTACTATAGGGTAGGAGGTGTATTGAGATGGGGACTTAGAATCAATATAGAGCCTGTAAGAGGTATACAACAAATTGGAAGAAGGAAGATGTAATGAATAACTCGGTCAGAGTATAACGCGCGGTTATGAATTACAAAGGAATATTAAGAAAGTTCTTAGAGGAAGAAAATATTCATTTTCGGATGAATGGGTGAAATTACAAAGGGTGATTTTGGGTCGAAAGGAAATTGTTAGAAACAATAAGAAGAAACATAAAAGCACAAAAGAAGAAGGGGTGTGTAAAAGCAGTATGTGTGGATGCAATGTTGGAGGGGATGGCGTTGAATTGGGGGACGAATTAAGGATATGGAGAAACGGAAAAAACAGGAAAACGAGACACAATATTGTGAACAACAAGAAACTGAAAGAAGACGTCACATGAAAAATATTACTTTTGTGATTACCGATGCAGTGGAAGAACACACCTGTGAATAGTTTGTACATTAGATAAAAACTCTCAGAATAAAGCTTTAGAACTAAATGATTTGCTCAATATAATGATCTATATAACCAAGACTTATGTTAAGCAAAATCCCTCCACAATACTTGATATATACTGTTTTATAATCTGTACTAAAGACCTTCTTCATTACTAAACCCAAACAAAGCTTTCATAAGTTTTACATCAACTTCTCATTGAATAAAAAAGATCACTTGGAAGCATAGATTAATAACAGAGGTTTGAGCGAATCTGTTTACGACAGATAATGAAATGTGCAACACCCCTCACACCCCTAGCACAAACTTTGGCGGAATTCTTTTATCAGATCGACCACTAGGCATGACCAGTGTAGAGAAACTCTCAGGATAAACATTGTAATTCGTTTTTGTGTCTGGGTTTAGCAACGTTTTCAACAGTATTTCAGTTACGAAACGGCGGGCAGTTAATGTACCTAGTTTTCCTGAAATTTGTACCAATACTCCCCTGTCCCCCGCAAACTTTTCCACATGAATCTGAGGGACGACGAAAGCTTTCCGACAAAAGTATTTAATGAAATCGTCTCAGAAAAAAAAATCTCGCCCGACACTTGCGCTCTGCCTATTGAGTTCAGCGGGTGGGTTTAAAAATTCAGGTATTTCGCAAATATGTCTCAAATACTAGCATTTATTATTTTTATTTTATGGTTTATGCTCTCCGAAAGGGGAATCATATATGTCACCGCTTCGTCCGTCCGTCCGTCCCAAAATTATTGTCCGGATTATTTTCTCAGCAACTGGTTGGATCCGTTCAGCGATCACTCTCAAAAGAAAATGCACGCATTATCTTCATAATTCCGGTCGGGTGTTTTTTTCTATGAGTTATTGCCCTTTGGTTAGTTAACATAAGTAAACTATAGTGCCATCCTTGTCCGAAGTATTTCTCAGCAACCATTGTCTTAAATTCAGCGAACATTCATAGGAAGCCTCACTCTCGAGAGATTATGTGCATATTATCTGTATGTTCTGATCGGATGGTTTTTCATTAAGTTATAAACCTTTTGTTATTTAACATTAGTAAGATAGTATCAAATTCCTCGGCCAGTGCGCAAAGCTAGTGTTGACGTTCCTGTACAAAATCAGCAAGCTTGTTTCCAGAATCGTCAACAAATTCACCAAGCTGGTGGTATTTATGTTCCTCTGCAAAAAAGACAAGCTGCAGTTTAGAATCTTGTGTAAAATATTGCTCTATTTAAGCAAAAAAATGCACGGATTTATCAGTCTGATCAGAATCCGTATCTGATACAAATGCCAGTACAAGAATGTACATGCCAAATATCATAATCTGCAGCCTTTGCACAGTCCGGATAAACAAGATGAAAACAATGTTCATAGGAACCTTCCTGATATACAACAAGACCTGGAGACCTAAGTAATAGAAACACAATGAAGTAATTGCAAATAATGATGGTGAGTGATAGTGGTGAATAAACGAAGCGGTAAAAGCGACACTGTTGTTATTAGATGCAATGGAGAAAATATGCTAATAACGGAAAGTGTATCAGATAATTCTATTAATGCAGCTTACCAAACAGAGCAATTTGATATTGCTGATCAACTTCATAACTCATCAGTAGAAAACAACAATGAAATTGAGACGAAATCTGAAAATTGATAAAGATGAAGGGATTGTAGCTATGAATGAAGATAACAATGGGCAACGGGATAGAAAAGTTGGTGAAACTTACATAAATGAACTATTGAATGGTTTGAAAAATAAAGCTGATTAAAATATTGAAAACCTTGATAAATGCATTTTATAATTTGAATTACTGTGGAACAGTAAAGAAAGATTATAGCTTTTTGTAAATGTTATTTTAGTCAAAGAAATACCCAAAATGTTCTTGGAGTTTTTCTATTGATTAAGTATGACTAATTGAATTATTTTATACGCAAGTACAATTTGATATCATATCATTGTGATTTGTGAGATATCATAGTTTTTGTATAGAGCATCATCACTCAATAATTGTATTTTATATATGCCTTATGAATGTTTCCTGGTCCAGTTCAACTGCATACAGTGACACAAATAAAAAAAAAACATGAAACATTTACCAGTTAGTAACAAATGCTCAAATGCTAGTGGTGTTAGAGGCATAAGTTTTTCGAATTTTATTATACTTCAGTATATGGTTGATGGAATTCATATCTATGTAGTTATTTCGGTGATGAGCAATGAGTATTGTTGTAAAACCAATGTATATAATATTATACAAAGTACATTTGCGTAGCAAATGGAGTTGTATGTGACATACTGTTTAACATCTCGTAAAGAGTTGTAGATTTTAAGATTTGTTGCTCTCATTCTCTTCATGTTCGAGAGTAAATCAATTATTATATTATTCTCACATGACAAATGTAATGAACAATAAACAACTATGTAGAAATAAGACGGATTGTGTGTATTTGGCAGTACAAAACACGAGCTGTGCCACGAAAGATGATGTGTGGCAGGGTAGTCTGTATCTGAAAGTGCCAGATTTGTTGTGAAAAAAAAATCCTTTGGAAGCGTGTAAACGCAATCAGGCATAATATTAGCATACACGCTTTGATTCATTCTGTTCATCAAAGATAATGAAAATGAGCAACCCCTCTCACGCCCCCTAGCACCGGTTGAAGCGGAATTCTCTAATAGTTAAATTGAATACTCCATGCTCCAAAGAAGCAGAGAACAATAAGAACATATAGACGTATAATATGAGCCGTGCCATGGGAAAACCAATTTAGTGGGTTTGCGACCAGCATGGATCCAGACCAGCCTGAGCATTCGCGCAGTCTGGTCAGGCTCCATGCTGTTCGCTTTTAAAGCCTATTGGAGTTGGAGAAACTGTTAGCGAACAGCATGGATCCTGACCAGACTGCGCGGATGCGCAGGCTGGTCTGGATCCATGCTGGTCGCACACCCACTATGTTGGTTTTCCCATGGCACGGCTCATATCATAGTCGTTTGGCGGTTTGTAGCCAGCAAAATATTCAAAACTACAAAAAAAGGGCATAGGAGGGACATTGCTAGATGTAAGTGCTTTTTTTCTCCATGCTTCTCGTGAAACTGACTGGTGCATATCCTTATAGCTGTATCGAACGTAATTGAATTAAATTCAATTCCCAGTGGGAGTTCGCTTAAAAGAAGTTTTAGGTATTGTCATGTGAAATGATTGTCCCATTTTACTAGTAAATTGCAAGAAACAGAAAGAAATAATTTATCCAAGAAAAAGATTTCTTTTATAGCTTTATGTCTAAGGATATCAGAAATAGAAATCCGATTAAACTATCAAAATATGATATATATTAAGGTGAAGTGTAACGCTTTACGAAATTATATTCGCTAAAATTTTCAAAAGAGACATATTTTTATTATATATTAGAAGGTATATAAACCTATAAATGTTTTGGAATCGCCCTGTCAAAACATCGGAGATAAGACATTTTATTATCTAAAGTGACCTATATCATTTGGTACTCGTACACACTATGTTTACTTTTGTTGATTCAATTACCTTTCAAAAAGATATAGAATCATACACTTTTCAACAGTAATAATAATGACGCAATTGAAGAGATTTTATCAATAACAATAAATGTTTATTAAAATTATTTTGCAGCCGTTTTCAGCTATTATTTGGTCCATCTTTTCCATAAAAGGGTTTTTGAAATATGTAGGAACGCAAAGTTATATGATATATCATTTAAAAGAACTCCGAGGTTAATAATATTTGGCGTTTTGAATGGTCTAAAAATCTTCAAATGTTTTTAATTTATGAACCAAAGGCAGACATTTTCAATAATAAATTGAAACCATTTTTGCTGTCAAAACTTTTAACATTTCAATTTTCAATATATGTCAAATTTTTTTTATAAAACATTCAGCACAAAAGCAACATATACGTGTAAAAATGTACAATTTCAAAGAAAAATATAACATGGGTCAGAATTTCACACAGGGGAAAAATGTATTTCTGGCCATAAAAAAGAACCTTTTTAAGAATATCTTAAGAATTAAAAAAAAAATCTTGATAATTCCGATTTAGAGTCGCACCACCAAAAAAGCTCGTTACGGAGAATTAAGTCAAATAGGAGTAACATATTCTCACAAACGCTATCAAAGTTTCCAAATTTATGAAAATTTCAATCAGATTTCGTTTAAAGGTTGTTCTCTTAGCTCAGTAGGGAGGGTGCATGTTCTCCGTTCCGATTTGATTTACGATTGTTTCTGAAATCTTTCGTCGTCCACCTTTGACTTATGTGGAGAAATTAGCAGTTACTTACAGAGAACAGATTATAGTACTGGTACAGAATAGGTTAAACTGTCCGCCGTTACATAACTGAAATACTACTGCAAAATGATGCTTGTCCCAGACAGGCATCGTTTATGTCAGAAGTAACAATATTTTGTCTTTATAATTATTATGGTAGTCTAGAATATATCAATATGTGAAGTAATTTTAATCCAGACTTAATCTTCCCAGTATAATTGTTTCGCTCTAGACGTCGCAAACCTTCTAAAATGTCATATTACTTCTAATTCTAAGACATTTCTCAACATTACTTATTCTATATTATATCCTGAAAACACAATTTTATTGTTTCAATTTACCCCCTCCGGTCGTAACAATGAGATTCTATGTATACACCACTGCAAAAATATCAGGATTTTGATTAGAACTGAAACTTCCTAAGACTTTTCTGTTATCTTTGACCTCGTAAAGATTCTTACGTTGTCATTTTATTTCATGTTTAAATAAAGCTTCTACTATCAAGATCAAAATTATATGATCCTTTCAGCAATGCATCTTTTAACAAATGTTTATAATGGATAAAAATGCATGTCAAATCTCTAGCGGCAAAGTGTTATATTATTTTCTTTCCTCACATGTTTGGTTTACTGATTATTTTCTGACTTTTATTTGCCATAAACAAGTAATTATTGAGTGAGAAAATTCGTAATGTCTGTTCCACTGTAGAAGATACTACTTACTTAATAGGAATAATGTCACATCTGGGACTTGGCATACAAAGAAGTATGATTTACATAAGAAAATGCCCCCTAGAGATTCCATGAAAAAAGGCTTGCTTGTATCTAATTAATGTCTGATCTAATAAAGACTGTTATACATAAAAGCATAAAGGTCAAAGTTTAAGTTATAAACTAGAAATTGCTTTTGTAAAAAAGCACATGTCTCCCCCCAATGCAAAGTCCTATAGACAAGAAGTCAATAGGGGTCAGGAGCGAAAGTCAAAGAGACACTGATGGTTGGCTGCAATAGGGATCATCTACTTGGCATGTCCAGTCATCCCGCTAAATTTCAACACTCTTGACCTAGTGGTTCTCAAGTCACTGTTCAGGCTCCTGTGACCTTGACCTTTGATCAAGTGACCTCAAAATAAATAGGGGTCATCTACTCTGCATGTCCAATCATCCTATTAAGTTTCAACATTCTAGGTCAAGTGGTTCTCAAGTTATTTTCCAGAAATGATTTTACATGACCAGGCCCCTGTGACCTTGACCTTTAATAGACTGACCCCAAAATCAATAGGAGTCATCTACTCTGCATGATCAATCATCCTATGAAGTTTCAACATTCTGGGTCGAATGGTTCTCAAGTTACTGACCGGAAATGACGGAGTGACCCCAAAATCCACAGGGGTCGTCTACTCCAGCAGCCCTACAATCCTATGAAGTTTAAAGGTTCTAGGTCAAACGGTTCTCCAGTTATTGCTTGGAAATGAAGTGTGACGTACGGACGGACGGACAGGGCAAAAACAATAGGTCCCCCCAGAGGGGGGCGAGGGGGGGGGGGGAGAGAGACATAATTAACAAAGGCATTGTCATTTTCGGAATATTGTGACCAAAAAAACGCACTTAAAATTCAAAATTTGTTCATTAGCAAACCCTGCTTTGATTTCTGATTAGGAAAATATTTATTTATTTACTTGGGTTTTACGGCGCACCAACACAGTATAGGTTATATGGAGCCAAACAGGACTACAAATTTTGGTTTCACATCTCATTTACATCGAAATAAAAACATGAGGTATGGAATCAAAATTTGCATACCTGCTGGAATCACAGAGTTACAGCAAAACCAAGTGTTAAGACCTTATAAGTCGCCTCTTACGATCATGCAAGGGTAAGGCAGTGGTTCCAATTCTTTTCATACATAGATCGTCCCAGAACCACATGGGCCGATTAGGAAAATAATGAATCAAAATACAGTACAACTTGCATCTAGGGACCATCTAAGAGAAGAACAAAATAGTCTCTAAATAACAACGTTATTTTGTTCTTTAATAAATTAAAGGAACCGTAAAGGTGTTCTCTTATTGCAAGTGGTCTCTTTATAGCTAAGGTCTCTCGAGCAAGTATTGGCTGTAACGCCTTTCATAGCTAAAAGCCATTTAAGGGATACAAATAAGATTTTTTATGTCCGAATTAACGAATTAAACTGTTTGCTTTTTGTTATAAAATCCCTGTACCCTATTGCTCTTCGGAAAGCATTTTCTTGAAAACATTCTTCTATATAAAAAGTGAGTGTCATCAAATAACATTTTCATCGTATCATTATTGTGATTTTATTTCATATAAACAAGGGCTAAATTGAAATTAATGTAAAGTAACGAGATAAGAATAAAAACGTCGATATTTTTACTGGGAATAGGGAAAGCGCAACGGTAAATAGAACGAAATTTAAAACGATGACCCCTTTTTCTAAGGAATCGATAGCGATTGAAATATTGTACCTTTTTTCAAATCTGTTCAAAATACTGTCTCACAGATTTGTCGAATTTCTAAAATGGACTGGTACATCATTCAATTTGAGCAGCAGCACTTATTATTCAAAGGGGAGTTAACTAAAAAATTACTGACTGAATAGCGAACAGTGCAGACCATGATCAGCCTGCATGGACGTGTGGGCTGATCTTGGTCTGTACTGGTCGAAAAGGCAAAATCACTTGCCACCAGCAGACTAAAGGCTAAATATAGACGTTTTACGCGAAATTTCGGGTGAAACTCGACGTCAGATTTTCCGTGTTTTGCGTTCATAAACCGTTCGCATCTGATGTGAAGTCGAAAAAAAAACTTGACAAACTATTCTCAAGTACGTCATTTTGCGCTCAACGTTAGTGGTGATGTTTGAAGATATACAACAGCGAAATGGAAAACAAAGGATAACTGTAACACAATGCCAGTCTGTCGGAAATATCTCAATTCTAATCTGAAAATTTCATAGCAGCCGGTTGAAAAAAATAGAGGGTGGCGCATTCTACCTCAATAGTGTTTGTACTAAAAATGGCAAATTTCATTGAAATCAAATTCACTAAGAAGACAAAATAACAATTGTAACAAATACCAAATGCAAGTCCGAATCCGATAAAGACATTGTATTGTTCTTGAGTCTTTCAGTTGTATCATTTTAAATATTTCACTGGTATTTATAATCTTTCTAAATTTCTCGGCAATATCTGAATGCATTATTCTTTCTACTGTCTTACACATTGAGAAGAACTGAATTTTTTTCTGCTGTCTTTTAACAAGATTTTTTGTACTTTTCTCTTAAAGTGCTGTTTCAAATTATCTATTACTTTATTCCCCCTGTGAAGAGTATATGTACAGTTAAGCACTAGAAAGGTGTGCAAGTATAATTGTTTGATGTATATGATTGACAATTACTCTAATAAATTGTCGAAGCCCCAATATGTGACTCTAGTTACCTCCCCTGACGGTCAGTAATATCAGACTGAAGGGGACGCATATTGCTACATTCACAGTTCATACAGCAATGCGGAAGGGGTGCATATTCAAGAAATCGTGGTGGGAAAATAAAAAACATATTCCTAAACTGATATATACTGATGGACACTGTAATATTCAGTATTGTGTGGATAAGGATGTGGTACTATGAATGTAATAGAAAACAGGGTCTTGTTGAAAGTAATCAACACAAAATACAGTTGTCCAAAAAATACAGGCTTTTACAATAACAATTCCAAAATAAGTTGAAGGCGATGTCAAATTTCATTTTCTGAAATGAAGAGTTGCGGAACATGCAAAAATTAACCAACGTCTCACTCGGGATGAGGAGACAAAATTTTACCATTGTCATAAAAAATGTGAAAAAAAAAAATTTCAAATGGTTGCATTGCAAACCAGCTTGATTTCTGATAGAAATATTTTATACTTGGTTTCTAGTGCGACAACCAGTATCAGGGGTTAAAGGGGCAAAAGGATCAATTGATTTCATCTTTTGAAAAAACATGGTTGGTATAAAATTTATAGTATGTTACAGGTTTTAATTTTCCCGACTCTTCGCATTGCATCTGCAATTCTTATTATGCGCCGACCAAGGTAAATAATAAACAAAAGTACGACAACTTAGGTCTAGCAGGACTCATTTTAAAAGAAAAATAGCCCGAATGATTATTTTTCTTTAATAAATTAATGGATAATTCTCTATTCAATGTCTCTTTATAGCTAATCCTGAGAAATTATTAATTTCTGTGAACATTTGGTACAAATAATTTTTTACAGTGATATTTCGAATTAAACTGGTTTGCTTGTTTGTATACACTTCCGTGTACTATTTTTGAAAGCATTTCAAAACATTCTCTAATATAATAAAGTTAAGTGTACTTAACATCATGTATCATATTTGTTTTTCATACAACAAGGTTTGTTATGATACGAGATAAGTAATCGAAAACGTCGATCATTTTACTGGGTTAGATGAAAGCGCACTTAAACAAATTATACGAACCCCGTTTTTTAGGAATGATAGCATTCTTTGTAACTTTTTCAACATGTTCAAAATATGTTGGAGATTCAGGACAAATTTAAAAGGGACTTAAATTATGGAGCAGACTTATATTCAAGGGTTTGAACTAATAAATTCTGGTTGAATAGAACTTTTGGCTGAACAGATTGAGGTGTTGGCTTTTGAAAACAAAATCACTTGGCTCTCAACCAAATTTCTAATTTAAAATTTTAGGAATTTTAGAAATCGATTTCAGTTTTTGAGGGTTTTTGCGTATTTAATGTTGCATTGAGTTAATGAAAAATAAAAATTAAATGCAACTTTCTCAAGTACGCTTTTGGTACGTAAGTGTGATTTAAATATACAAAGTAATGGAATAAAGGGAAAATACCTCATCTGTGATTTTAATTTAATTGATTTCCTTGACACCGGTATTCTTTCTTACTCAATATGTTGTAACTAAAAATAAATTTTAGTGAACAAATGCGAAATGACAAAGCAAAGACAATTGAACTATACCAATGCTTCATCCTAAAGACATTGATTGTTTTGGACATTGTATATAATAGTTTAGGTATATAATGCCTTTATTTTCGGCAAAGTCTAATGATTGACTTTGACTGTTACACAAGAAGTCAACGAATTTCAAGCTGTACTTTTTAGTTTTTTGTTTTTCTCTATGTTTTAATTTCTATACTAATCCCTTGTGACTTATAACAGTTAAACTAGAATTAAAGTTATTAAATTTGATGTTTGTTGACAATGTTTAATAATTGTCGAACCCCACATTTTCTAGTTACTTGTCAAATATCAGTCCCTGAAATGAAATGTTATTATGTCACCAGTTGTGCTTTCTAATAATCAGCCAGGAAATACTTCTGTTGTTATCATCACTGTGAAAATTAACTGTCGTTTTATGATAATCAATGGTACCCTTTATTAATAACCTAATCTATTTACATGACAGTTAGAAACATTGACCTGTCTGTGTGTGTATGTATAGAAGTCTTCTGTAAGATAAAACAAGAATGATGGCAACAATGTATGACTCATGCCCCATGAAAATGTTTGATAGAATAACATGTAAAGTCAGAAAGAAGCAGAACCAAGGGTCATACTTCTAGAAAAAGGGTCATAACTGCGTTAAAATAATCACAGAAAAAAATCCTTTCTTAATGGTCATCTGCACATCAAGCCTGTTCATTGTAAAAGTTTGAAGCAAATCAGGCTAATAGTGTGGGAGGAGTTGGACAGACAATATTTTTCTCTAAATTCTATATAGCAAAACTATCAAAATGCCATAACTGCGGTAAAAATAATTACAGAAAAAAAACCTTCCTTCATGGTCTTCTACACGCCAAGGTTGTTCATCTGTGAAAGTTGGAAGTAAATCCGGCTTAGTCCAGAAAATACGAACATATCCACTTCTTACAGTGTGAGAGGAGTTGGAAACACAAGATTTCGGGACGTACGTACAGACAGCAGCAACGCTATATCCCCCCCCCCCCCACACACACACAAATGTGTGGGAGGGTACAAATCCAAAAATATTTGTATGTCTACTTCATTTAAATTGGATGGAAAAGCGGAGCTAAGTATGCAATGGGAAAATGCAGTTGTAATATTGTAAAGAGCATCACTCAATACAAAATATTCAGATACTGCAGTCCTGACAAAATGCTCACTCGATGCTCATGGTGTATATTAGGTTTCCTCTGAACTGGATGAATTCTGTAGAAGTTGAGTACACAAGGTACAGGTGTAGCTGTAACACTATTAATTCCAAACAAGGGCTATAAGTCAAGAAAACAAAATCAGAAATAAAAGTCCCAAGAAGATGCACATGGCCACCTCATGCTCATATTTTAACTGGAGGAAACTAAAAGTAATTGCAGTTGCATTATTTTCAAGTCCAAAAAAATGGCACAACAGAAAAGTAATCGGAAGTTCAGAAACTATGAATATATCCACTTTATGTTTCTGACGTATGCCACCAACTTTCATTTAAATTAGATGAAAACTGTAGAATAAGTGCATATACAGTTTTTATATCGTTAAGGTCGAAGAAGACGGAATAACTAATAAAAGTCCCAAAAATATGGTATTGCACTTTATTCTGATCATAATGTATCATGTTTCAAATGTGACAAATGGGTTGGAGTAATGGGGGATGGATGGTTAGTTCGAACACTTCATGTCTCACGGTTGTTCAACATAGGTGGGAGTTAGAGGTGTTTGGGCGCCAATACTCAATATTTATGAAGGATTTTCTGTATTTATGGGTCGGTGGTCTAGTGGTAATACACCCGACTATTAATCCAGAGGTCCGGGGTTTGAGTCCCGGTCCAGGCACTGGCAATTTCTGAGATACTCTTGAGTGTCTCCCACCTATCTAAGAAGCCTGTACTAGTTATTCGCAGGAAAGACGGCTTCGCGTGTATCGGTGCTATACACTGGGCACATTAAAGAACCAGGCTGTCTATTCGCAAAGAGCTAGGCTATGTTAGCCGGACAGTATATAAATGTTCTCTCTTTCTGTTCTTGGGGTTTTATTTCACTCTGTCCCTTTGGTCAGATCGCTCCAAGTCTGTACTAGTAGAGGATGAACTTGAGGAGTGCCCTGTGTGGCTGCATTTGCTATAAGTAAAGCGGCTTTGAACATGTTTATCATGAAAAGGGCACTATATAAATCTGGTATAATAATAATAATTTATCTCTTCTTATGGACTTTTAACTGGAGAAAAAAAATGCAATGTAAGTTTAGTATCATTTTATTACATTTTTCCTGATTTAAAACAAATATATTTCTTTCATGATTCATACAATATGGACCTGTCTGAATCCTTCTTCTAACATCATTAACAGCTATCAATAAAAGGTAACAAAGAGTAGGTTTTATACATTCATAGAAATTCAACAATTAATAATGAACTATAATATCCAAAGATCTTAGACTGAACAAGAACCTTCCTCTAATTTTGAATTATCAAATATAATCATGCACTGCTGATTGAAAATATTTTTTCAAAACTTAAAGATACATTATGTCAAATTTTCATATTCAAAATTAACAAGAGCTCGTAGAACAAAAAATGCGCCCCCCCTTGATTCATTCAGTAATTGCACAAGGAACAGAAATTATTTGATCACTGTACACAAAAGTTCTAATGTTCTGGATCAATGTGACCTTGACCTTTGACCTAGTGACCTCAAAATTAACAGGGGTCACATGCTGATCATGATCAACCACCCTATCAAGTTTTGTGATCCTAGACCAAAGTGTACTCGAGTTCTCATCCGAAAACTGTTTAACTGTTCCGGGTAAATGTGACCTTGACCTTTGACCTACTGACCTCAAAATTAATAGGGGTCATCTGCTGAACATGATCAACCTCTCTATCAAGTTTCATGATCCTAGGCCCAAGTGTTCTCAAGTTAGCGTTCAGAAACGGTTTAACTATTCAGAGTCACTGAGACTTTGACCTACTGATCTCAAAATGTATAGGGGTCATCTGCCGGTATTGATTAACCTCCCTATCAACTTTCATGACCCTAGGCCCAAGCGCTCCTGAGTTATCATCCGGAAACCGTTTAACTGTTCCTGGTCACCGTGACCTTGATATTTGACTTACTGGCCTCAAAATCAATAGGGGTCATTTATCAGTCATGACCAACCTCCCTATCAATTTCCATGATCCTAGGCCCAAGCGTTCTTGAGTTATCATCTGGAAACTGTTTAACTGTTCAGGTTCACTGTAACCTTTACCTTTGACCTATTGACCTCAAAATCAATAGGGGTCATCTGCTGGTTATGACCAACCTCCCTATCAACTTTCATGACCCTAGGCCCAAGCGCTCCTGAGTTACAAACCATTTAACTGTTCCTGGTCACTGTGACCTTGACCTTTTACCTACTGACCTCTAATTCAATAGGGGTCATCTACCAGTCATGACCAACCTCCCTATCAACTTTCATGATCCTAGGCCCAAGCGTTCTTGAGTTATCATCCGGAAACCGTTTAACTGTTCAGGGTCACTGTGACCTTGACCTTTGACCTACTGATCTCAAAATCAATAGGGGTCATCTGCTGGTTATAACCAACCTCCCTATCAACTTTCATGATCCTAGGCCAAAGCATTCTTGAGTTATCATCGGGAAACGGACTGGTCTACATACAGACCGACCAACATCTGCAAAACAATATACCCCTCCTTCTTTGAAGGGATGCATAAATATGAACAATGACTAAAAACTATCTAGATAAACATAAAATAAACATATTTTTTGTGAATAAACAGTATTGAATGTTATGTATGAAATACTACAGAGTATAAATAAAATATGTAATGCCACTCATAAAACTGGAAGTCTCTTTTAAGAAATGACTGTTACAAGATAATATTCAACTGATGTTACAGCTCTACATGCACTGAAAGTTTATAAATATTTTATAGCCAAGTTAAATACATTTAATGAGGATTTGGCTTTTTTTCTTGAGAAAGATGAGCATAATGCATTTTTAACATTTTACCTTTAAATGAACTTTTAAAATGAGCACAAATCAAGAAAAATAATATGTTTATATATACATAATGCCATCTGCTAATATACAAATGTGCCTTATAAAAGATAATGTAAATGACTTTACAAAAATATTAACTTTCATTAACAAATCAAACATTGCGTATATGAAAGAATGACTAATTTTACAATTTCAATTATACATTAAATTAAATTGAAATTACAATGTTCTGTACAAGGGTGACTAACCTAGTCATTAAAATATGACTAGTTTTCACTGCAGTGTTTCAACCTAAACTTTATGAATGTCTTAATTTTGCAAATATTTTCCCATTCACAAAAAAATCGAATAATATTACATATCACAAAATTAACTACTTATACAGTACTCACCAGCCATTTATCTGCTGTCGTAACCATACTTCATGCACTATCTTAATACAAAACAACAACCATACAAGAAAATTATATGAATAAATATAGATATGTCATATAAATGGATTTCATAAAAAAAAAATAAGTGATTTTGATTTTGTCAAGAAAGACAAAAACTGGATCCTTTATTCAACATTTTATTAAGCTGAACTTCATTTTATGCTACTTTAAAGGGACTAACCCACACATTTTGGGCAAAGAATAATTTATCTCAAAAATCCATAAAAAGTGAGTACTCTGAAAGTGACTAGTGGTACAAACTTATTGACATAAGATTTTTGAAAGATATTCTTATAACAAACCAAAAATATTGTGCAGAAGGTAGTAAACCATTGCAATTCTTTTGAAATAATGAAGAAAATTTATATTCCTCTTGCATTTTTACCAATATCTTACTTTTTCAGCCACTGTATCATTTTTCAGAGTCATGTATACATTCTATGCCAAACTTTGTGAAAATGCACATGATGGAAAATTTCACCCACACTGTGGGCAAGTAGCTTTAAAATTGAGGTAACTCAATGTATATTACAGACTGTTTTAAATATTTGCTAAAGTTTAATTGCAAGGAAAAACTGATACGCTTCACTATACTCTTTAAGTTACTGACTCGTTCAATCACATTTAACAGAAGGAAAATGAAAATCTTCATAAAACAGAAGTATATCTGACAATAAAAAATTAAAAAAAGAAGTAAAACCTGTATCACATATTTGTACAGGAGGTCATGTAGAGAAATGCTATTGTTCAACATTTCAAGTGTCTCAGATGTGATCATCCTTTCAAAAAATTGTGGGCACACTAATGGCAAACTTTATGCTAAATTCATATATCAGTTAGTCCTATATCTAAGACCTGACACAAAACACATCACCTTTGAATTGGTATTTTACTTTTTTTCTTTTTTGTTGTAATGTCAGGTCTTAACATTTGACTGCATTCACAGTAAGCAAACAATCTGCTACTGCCATGCTTTATGGACAATTACACAGTGTAAAAAAATAATATATAATTATTACTTTGCTCTATTGCCGCAAATTGAAGTAATATTTTACATAATTTGTTATCAACTAGTAAAATCCAGTATTCCTCCTTGTGAAACATTAAATAGTGGCAAGATTTTCACCAAGGAGGATCCAGATGTAAACATTATTTGCATATCAGAATAAGTTTTCAAATAAAATTTTACCTTTTTCCATCCTCTAGAAAGAACAAAAATGCCTGTAAATTTACCTTTTTAAATAGATATATTTCATACAAAAATTATATAGATAAAATCAAAAATATATAATTACTATGACAAAATAAATCAAAAATAATAACTGAAATACTTATATAATATTTCTAGCTACTCTTGATTTCATGAACAAAATGGCGGCTCTGAAAAAAAAAGCATTCAGTCTGAAAAAAACAACAGAAAGTGACATTTCCTGAATAAAACTGGATTCTGAATTCTTCTAACATTGTAAAAATTGAAGCCAATGTCTTTCTTTTCATTTAGGTTAGGAAGTTAACCGCCTTTATAAGAAGTGTAAAATCGGGGATAGATTTACTGCATCTATAGTGACTGTCTCCATTTAGACGTCAAAAAAGGTCTTGCTAGTAAAAATGTAAAATGTCAGAATATTGAATGTTATGCATATAATAAAAACTATTCTCATATCTAATTATTTGGAATGATATAGCTATTAGTTTAAACCAAAGGCTACTTAAAACATTATGCAACAAAAAAGATAAGGTAAATTTATTTTACCAAAAAAGCATGAGCAAATTACTGCAAATTGATAACAAGATCTGTCAGTGGACAGCGCACTCGTGATTTTCTACATGTATGAAAGTATAATTTTAAGGTATGGAGTAAAACTTTAAAAATTACAATAAGATATTCTAAGTCGAAAAGGGCCATAATTCAGTCCAAAATGCTTGATAGAGTTGCCTCCATCCTTTTTACAGACTAGGGTTCGATGATGGTATAACGCAAAAGTATGCAAAATATGATAAGCAATTATTCCAATGACAATTATGAAATGTATTGGTGTGTGGTACGCAACTTTTATACATGTTAAAAATGATATTCTTAAGTCGAAAAAAGGGGCCATAATTCAGTCAAATGCTTGATAGAGTTGCCTCCTCCTTTTTACAGACTGGGGTCATGATGGTAAACAAGTATGCAAAATATGAAAGCAATATCTCAATGGACTTTGAAAATATTTGGGGTGGTACGCAAACTTTAACATTACAATAAGCATATTCTAAGTCAAAAAGGGGCCATAATTCAGTCAAAATGCTTGATAGAGTTGTCTGCTCCTGTTTATAGAATGGGGTCATTATGATAAAAAAGTATGCAAAATATAAAAGCAATATCTCAATGGACTTTGAAAATATTTGGGGTGGTACGCAAACTTTAACATTTGTGTGACGCTCACGCTAACGCCGACGCCGGTGCGAGTAGGATAGCTTCCCTATTCTTCGAATAGTCGAGCTAAAAAAGGAAAATATGGTTAAATTTCCATTTTAACTAGAGATAAATAGAGATATAAACAAGAATGGTGTCAACTTTGTATGACACATGCCCCATGAAAATGCTTGACAGAATAAAAGATAAAGTCGGCAACAGGATCATACCTCCTATAAAAATATCTGTACATGGAAGTCCTGAAAATGTGTGCATGTCAATTACATGCTGATGAAGTAAACCAAGTTTCATTTCAGCTGGATGGAAACTAATGGAGAGTTGAGTTCACAATATTTTTATTTCAAAGCGCAACATTATATAAGGGTAATTACTCTAAAAAGGTTAAGAAGAAAAAACGCAAAAATATCAACATGTCCACATCATTTTGATGATTTATACCAAATTTCATTTCAATCTGATGGACATTGTAGGAGGACTTAAATACACAATGTTCTGACACAAGTGTAATTCAGTTGAAACTCGATGTCTCGGACAAATTATCACAAACTTCCGGCCATCTCAAAGACATTTTCAAGTCCCGTCCCGGAAAAATGTGCACAAAATAACATTTTATGTTGAATTTCTGTTATCTTGAAGTAAAACGCTCGATTCCCTGGCTGAAATTCATCAAAACTTCATAGAGGAGATGCACATAATTATTATCTTCCTGTTTCAGTTACATGATTTTTCGTGGAGTAATTGCCCTTTGATTATTCAATGTTTACTAATCGAAGGGTAATAACTCAGTAAAACAATCATTCGACCGAAACAGGAAGACAATATATTCATCTCTATTTAGGAGTGAAGCTTCCTATGAAGTTTTGATGAATTTCATCCAGAGGTTGCTGAGGAATATTCCGAACAAAAATGGTACTATGGTGTACTAATGCTGAATAATTAAAAGGCAATTTTTTACTCAGTGAAAAATCATGCAACTGGAACAAGAAGATAATAATTATGCATGTCTCCTCTGTGGAGTTTTGGTGACTTCCAGCTTGTAGTTACTGAGGAATATTCCGGCCAAGAAATGATGCTTTAGTATACTATGTTGAATACTAGAAGAGCAATAAAAATCATCCAACCAGATTGCGAATCTCCTCTCAAGAGTGAAGCTTCCCATGAATTTTTTTACGAATTCAAGCTAGTGGCTGCTTTGGACAAGAAATGGTTCTACAGTACAACATGTTAAGTAAACAAAGGACAATAACTCAGTGAAAAACATCCAACCTGAACACAAAGGTAATATTTGCGCCTCCGCTTAAGAGTGAAGTTTCCTATGAAGTTTTAGTGAATTCCATCTAGTGGTTGCTGAGGAATACTCCAGACAAGAAATTGTACATTAGTATACTAATGTTCAATCATCAAATGGCAGTAAATCAGTGAAAAATCATCTGACTGGAACAGGAAGGCAATATGTGATCTCTTGAAACTGAAGCTTCCTGTGAAGTTTTGCTAAATTCCAACCAGTGGTTGCTGAGAAATACTCTGGACACAATTGCAGAATAGACGGACAAATGAACAAATAATATGTACATGTCCACTTCAATCGGCATGTTGACGAGATATACAAAGTTTCATTTCAGCTAGATGGAAACTGTAAGATGTTATGTACATAATAAAGTGTGATGGACAGACAGATGGACAGACAGTTCAATCCTTAAATACCTCCAAGGTCTCTGACACTGGGATATGAAAAATTATAAGAGATCTTGAGAAATACCGGAAATTTGTCAAAATATAGTTATTGACTGATGGTCCACAACTGACACAAAAAGCTATGTCTACATATCACAATAATAACATATCAGGCTATGTTTACACTTGCGTAGAAATAATTCTTAGAGACACTTTTAAAGCAGAACAAATATAAAATCAGGTGTTTTCTTGTCTAAAACAATATATACTACAATCTTCTTTTGCTTCTCTTAAACATTCCAATCTTATTAATGACAGCTTTACCAATACTACTAACATTATAATCAATTTTGTTTTTCAAATGATTCAACACCTCGTTTATGTAACTATCACCACCATATTGAGCATTTTCTGCATCTGCAGGTACTTGCTTTAAATCTCTTTGTCCATGGCTCTCTTTATTGATAACGTCATTCTCCCCATCTATTTTAGTTCCATCTTTTTCCTCTTTAACAACACTTTTCTTATCTAATGGTTCTACCACTGTATCAGCAACTATATTTTTCTTATCAAAAGAATCTACCTGTGTATCAGCATTAACATCATTTTTCTCTCCTTGGTTAGCATTATTAACATCATTATCTGACAGTATTCCAGTTTCTGGAACATTTTCTCTATTGCTTTCAATAACATCGGTATCTCTCTTACCTCTATGTTTAAATCCAATGTTATCACCAGCATCGTTTACAACTACTTTATTGTTTATCTGATTGTTACCTAGGCCTTCTTGAGGCTGCTGATTGACAATTAATTGTTCTTTCTGATTTCTTAAATATTTATTAACATTCTCCCCCAGGTCATGGTGTGGTGCACCAACATTTGTCTCTCCTTGCTGCATTTGTTGCATAACACCTTGCTGTACAAGCATTTGATCCTGAGGCAGCTGCTGCTTCTGAAACTGCATCTGCTGACCTTGGTCAAAGTTTGGCTGACCTTGTTTCTGATGCACCTGTGCATTGCCTTGCTGATCCTGACCAAAGTTTTGCTGAGGAACTGGGACACCAGGTTGTTGATTTTGCTGAGGAACCTGAATCCCAGCTTGCTGATTTTGCTGAAGATTCTGAAACCCAGCTTGTTGATTTTGCTGAAGATTCTGAAACACAGCTTGCTGATTTTGCTGAAGATTATGAACCCCAGCTTGCTGATTTTGCTGTGGAATTAGAACACCAGCTTGCTGATTTTGCTGTGGAATTTGAACACCAGCTTGCTGATTTTGCTGTGGAATTAGAACGCCAGCTTGCTGATTTTGCTGTGGAATTTGAACACGTGCTTGTTGATTATGCTGTGGAATTTGAACACCAGCTTGCTGATTATGCTGAGGAATCTGAACATCTACTTGTGGTTTCTTCTCAATTTGGGCACTATTTCCAGGCTGCTGTAAACCTTGGTTATTCTGAACAGGCTGATTCTGATCCAGATTCAGTGGCAACTGTTTGTTAGCAAGATTTGGTGCAACTTCATCATCCTGAAAGGATACACTGACATTAAAGACAATCTGGTTGGGCAAAATGAGTTTGACTGACTCACATCTGAGTAGGCATCTCTTTTGAACAGTATAATTATGTAACCAGAAGTTTAGCAACAATATTCCCATATTGTTCTAACCAGTACTGAAAGTCCAGTATATAATATTTCCTCACATGAACGCGGCCTGGACAATAACTGACTCTATAATTAGTCTGACTAAAAACTGTTTCTGTTCAAAGCAACACAAAGAATAAGTTTCTATGAGAATCAGAATCTACACAATTGAAAACCTTAATATTTTTTTCATTTAGCTACATGTAGTTATCCAAAACCCAATGACACTTTTACCAAATAACTACAACACCTTACTATAAATGGTAGCAAATTTATGTTAGAGTTATATTATTATTAAAATACCATTGGACTCGCAAAGGTGATATTGGCACATGTGCCTGTAACATGTTACTGGCATAATTCTTCTCACTGGCAGAATGTCAGCAGGATCTAGCATCAACGTCATATAGCAACATATATAATAAGAAGGTCAATAATACGGTGAGTGTGCCTTCTACCCACAATGGTACACTGAGTTTTCACTCGATATGCTATGACTAGAAAACATGCCACAGCAGTATATTAACCTATTATTATTTCAGTTTCACCACTGAAACCAACATAATAGATAAATTTGTAAATCATTTTGCAACTTAGGCAAAATAATTACTTGTCTTTCCCAAATAAATATCAAAGTAATCTATTTTTCACATAACACAAAAAAAAATATTAAAGAAACAAGGAGCTGCATTCAATAAATGCTTGATGCCCCTAGTGGCATCCTTGTCGATACAAAGCAACCTAAGTCCAAAACTAGGTCAAGGTCAAACTGATGACAGGTGATGTTTGAAGATGAGGAATGGTTACAGGTTACATCTGTATAAGTATCAATTCATTCTTGTAAGCAGTATTAATGCTAGACGAAACGGTCCCATTTGGTTAACCAAGAGATGGCCCATATAAAGCAGCCTAAGTCCAAAATGAGGTCAAGGTCAAACTGAGGTCAGGTGATGTTTGAAGATGAGGAATGGTCACAGGTTACATCTGTATTAGTATCAGTTTATTCTTGTAAGCAGTATTAATGCTAGACGAAACGGTCCCATTTGGTTAACCAAGAGATGGCCCATATAAAGCAGCCTAAGTCCAAAATGAGGTCAAGGTCAAACTGAGGTCAGGTGATGTTTGAAGATGAGGAATGGTCACAGGTTACACCTGTATTAAGTATCAGTTCATTCTTGTAAGGGGTATTGATGCTAGACGAAATGGTCCCATTTAGTTAACCAAGAGATGGCTCATATAAAGCAACCGAAGTCCAAAATGAGGTCAAGGTCAAAGTCAAACTGAGGTCAGGTGATGTATGAAGATGAGGAATGGTCACAGGTTACATCTGCATAAGTATCAAGTCATTCTAGTAAGGGGTATTGATGCTAGACGAAACGGTCCCATTTGGTTAACCTCGTACGGACGGACAGGATGATCACTATATGCCTCCCGCATCAGTAGATGCCGGGGGAATAAAAATACATAATTTTCATCAAAAAGTATTTTTGTCCCCTTTCACTGACCAGAGAGGTGGCAATGACATTGTTATTGAAAGCTGTATATTGTACTTATTACTTTAACATGTTGTGTATGGTTTTTGTAACTGAAAATGTATGTCATCTGTGACTCAAGATGGAAAATAAGTTGTTACTAATGATAAATAGTTTCAAATATATGTAGTTTCAAACATCTTAAGTTGTTAAATTAACAGTTTTCAGTGCATATATATATATATACTGTGCACATTTATACATGCTTCTCAAATTCCAAAGTGCAAGTAATCTGGCAGAAAAATATTTGAATTTCTGAAGCTCACTTGAGCTCAAAGTACACAGGTCAGCTAAACTGATCACCCTCTGCCCATGGCCGGTCTTTGTCCATTGTCAACAATTTTGCTATTAGCATACCTGAGGCCCTTTTAAACCAATCTTTATAAAACTCGATCAGAATAATTCCTCTAAAATTATGTAAAAGTTTAGTATTCAGTCATCTGGGGTAAAAACTACACCACCGGGTCAAATTATATGAAAGTCTGATCTTCGTGAAACCTGATCAGATCTATCTTTAGGACATCTAGGTCAAATAAAAAATTGTGTCAATATGTTAAACCTGTTCACATCTTCCAGGCATATTTTCTACCTCATATAAATAAATGTGTTCAATTTTACTGGCATGTAGAACTTGATAAAAAATCCGTTTTACGTAAGATGACTTCTTTTGCTAAAATATGGATCTTTCTCTTGAGGTACTACAAAAACTTAGCTCCAAGATTTATTTCAGACTGAAAATGGAACAAAACAAGTGGCATTACTTCACTTTGAAAAACAACTTTTTGAACAATGTACGAAAAAGATGTCCTGTGTTGTATTTAATGAATGTTTCAAACAGTTGACATCCTTTGCCTATAAGTATGAATTCATCCCCTAACTGCTTTCACTGATAAAATGTGTCAATTTAAAAACAACTGTCTTTAACCATCTGTCAATCACATGAAACAAAGCAAATGCATCATTCTTTTACTTTGTTATTGTCAGATAGTCCTTGGCCAAACCACCATTCGAATTTACTGTAAATTCCATGCAATTTGTTACTATGTCAGAGCAATTAGGTTTGTTAATACATGTGCAGTGTTACTATTGCAATTTCTGTGCAAAGAGTACCTTATGACTGTCTTTATGCTCCTTTAACTGTTCTAGTATCTCTTTCTGTTCCTGAATCAGCTTCTCTTGCTGCTCTTGCTGTTGCTCTAACTTGGCTAGAATCTCATCTTGTTTTTTCTCTGTTTCTTTCAGTTTTTCTTCTTGTTTTATTTTATCAGGCTCATTTTTATCTTCCTTTGGTACATCTTTATCTATGACCTTATCACCAGTTTTAACAATATCCTTCGGTTGTTTTTCATTCTGAGGGTCTATAGACTGTTTATGCTTATCAATGTTGCTTTGGTCCTTAATGTCATTATCTGACTTCTTTAAAACATTATCTGCATCCTTCTTCAACTGATCCTACAAAAGAAGAATCATTCCAAATAGTTATACATAACAATCATGAAATAAAGTGATTTTAAACTGTAACAAAAAACAGCTGTAACAATAATGCTAAGAGGGACTTCTAAATACCCAAGGCAATTTTTATTTTTTGAGGGGACAGATAGTTTTAGAATCATTATCTACTTTCATTACATCCAGAAGAGCATATGCAATGCCTGGAGATCTAACTTACAATGCCTTAGTATACAGTCTTGTGTTTTACCTGATGAGCTAAATGGGTGGGTTCATTGTAAGTTATTGAAAATATTCCAGTCTGGAATAAGCTGAGAAATATACTACAACAGTTGCTGAATGTAAGCAATACATTTCCATACTTTTGTTATACTGTTCAATCATTAATGCTTGCGGGTGGGTGGAGGGAAGGCGTATTAATATCTAAAAAGAATTACAATATCCATCTACGTTCCAAAGAAATAACTAGTCTGGCTAAAACCACAACAATTTTATGCCAAAACAAAGTCAGGACTTCACAAGTTCGCAGTATATGAGCTTGCTAAATTGGAACTTTATTGGCTCTGGTTATATAACATGTTTCCAACCAATTTCCATGTGGCAGTTATGTGGAAAATTTATCACTACTAAAGTCATTCAAGGTCAATTATTGGCTTTGAGATGTTCTACAAAACTCAGTGCAATTTTCCTGGATTATCTGCCAATCATCAAAGCAGCAGACTGAAAACAGCACCAAGGACAAGAATTCCCTAATGTAACTTGCGTGAAGTAATTTGTAAGAAACAATGAGATATATCCTTCGGTTTGTTGAATTTTAAGTTACATCAACACAATCTGCGGTAATATGGCAACCTTCCAGCTTTAATGATGGAGAAACACATCAGGTGTCCCTCTGGACAATATTTCAAGCACTGGGATGGAAGAAGGCACCAGAAAAAAGAACCACTGTGACCTATCCCAAGTCTGTTGGATGGCTTCCTTGAAATACTTCAACCCAATGAAGTGAGGGGCAAGTGGTTCCAAGTCAGTGACCTTAATCACTCTGCCATGGATGCCTAAGTATATATTCTTTTTTCTAAATTTTATCTCCATTCAATATATCAGTTTATGTTCACTACTCTAACTTACACATATTAAATAATTATACAAAAAGAATTTTCAATGGTTGCAGAGTTATTGCAGAGAGAGTATGTGGAATCGACTAATGGAGGCACACCTTATCTTTTTTTCAAATATTCCTTGGCCCTTATTCATCAAGGATACAAATTTCAACTTGCAAATTTTTCACATTACTACATTTTTCTTCACCAACTTTATATACTTTGTTGATACATTACAAGAAGCTGTTTTTTAACAAAACTGTATCTAGATTTCTAAATTCTTTTAGCAGAATTGTGGATTTAAGCAAAAAATTACAGATGTATATTTTTATATACAGATTTCTGTCGCTGAAATTTCCGACATAATATAATTAAGGTATATGGGTTCTATTTCTAAATCAACACCTTGAGTACTTTCTAAAACAAGAGCTGTCACAGAAGACAGCGCACTCGACTATTTTGATGCTGGATAGTGAAACTTGGCACAGCTGAGGAAACTGGAATTGTCAATGGAGTGTTTAATGACTCCAATGGTGGATGAAGATATTGAAGATATTGCACAATAGCTCGAGTCTGTGTCAAAAATATTAGGTAATAAGAGAGGTAAAGAAGTGTATCAAAACACTATGTAAGTATAATTCTAAGCAATTAGGGGGCATAGTTCATAAAATATTGGTGCAAGAGTTATGCATTTTGTGTTATATGATGTGGGTGATGATGTGGTACAACTGCTTCAAGTTTGAATCAAATGCATTTCATAATAATTGAGATATAGTGAAAATGCATCAAAATTAACCTTATATTCTAAGTAAAAGGGGGCACAATTCATGAAAAATTGGTGCCAGAGTTATGCATCTTGTGTCATATGATGTGGGTGATAAGGTGGAACAACTATTTTAAGTTTGAATCAAATACAAGTAATAACTGAGATAGAGTGAAAGTGTATCAAAACTTTAATCTGAAATTCTAAGTAAAAAGGAGGATAATTCATTAAATATTGGTACCAGAGTTATGGGCCTTGTGTCAAATGATGTGGGAGATTATGTGGAACAAATACTTTCAGTTTAAATCAAATTCATTTAGGAATAACTGAGATAGACTGAAAGTGCATTAAAACTTTAAAACTGAAATTCTAAGTAAAAAAGGGAGGATAATTCACAAAATATTGGTGTGAGAGCTATAGCCCTCGTACCATATGTGGGTGATGATGAGGAATAACTATTTTAAGTTTAAAGGAAATGCATCAAGTAATTAGAGATAAGGAGAAAAAAGAGAAGTGTAAAAAAAACTTTAACCAAGGTGGGGATGCAGAAAGACGTTGACGCCAACGCCGGGGTGAGTAGGATAGCTCTCCAGATACTTCTTATAGTCGAGCTAAAAACCAATTAATAATTTAAAACCTCAATTATTTTAATTCATCTGCTTGATTTATATTTATGAAATTGAGTTAAACAAGGAAAGTTGGTTTACAATAGCCTCTTTGGGTTCCTGTGGTTCCTGGGGTATTGGCGGTTCCTGTCTCTCTTGTATACCAACTTGTTTATCTTGAGCTTTACTTCCATTACCAGCAACAGCCATGTCTAAAAAATTAAAAAAAAACAGCCAAATTCATTGATAGCATATTATACACTATAGATGGAAGTAACTGCTTTAAGTCAGGCCAGAAGAAGTCAATTCTTTACAGACTTATATCATTAGCAGCGTAAATATGATTATTTCTTAGGATTTATGTTAAACAAATAGCAATAAGAATATGTTGATTTCTCTGCTTTATGATAGTGGAATGGAGATTCCAGGTGCCCCTCTTGACACTCTTCCTGGCATTGGTTAGTGCTGTTGCTAATGAGGACTTTAGTATCTTTGTCATCTCAATTGATTTCATCATTGTTGTCAAAGTGACAGTACCACTGTCATTGTCAAAACTCATAAATAAAGCAAAACCTATGGAAATAGATTCAACAGCAAAACAAATACATTCTAAAGGTATTGTGGATCACCTGCTTTTCTAATGTTCATCAGCAGGTTATGCAGAAAAAACTTTATCCAATAAAACGTAAAAACATAGATTCTAAATGCCTCTTGGTAGCAAATATACTCTTTTCAATTTATCCATTTGTCAAGATTACTGTAAACAGGGTCTGACCTAAAATGTTCTATGAAATCATACCTCCTTTCATACTGTCGATAAATTTTCTTGAGTTTTCCAGTTTGGTGATATCTAGTACAGGGTTTGATTCACCTGTATCTAAAGGATCTACCTTTACTTCAGTTGATTCTGTGGTCAATATTGTATATGTACTAGCTATCATTATTGTAAACCCAAATACGAGAACAACCTGTGAATAAAGAATGAACATTCTGCATTATTATAATTATACTTGTTTTAAGGTAGTTCTGCACGTTTGGATCAAAATTTTTTCTACAATGTAGAATTTGATTAAACTCCAATTTTTCAAAACTTCAAAATATACCTAGAAAATTCAGCAAATAAAAAAGATAGGGTCGTGTGCTTGATTTTTTGCTAGGCTGGTTTGAAAAATTTGGACCTCAGGCAATATTTCATAATGGGAGTCTATGGGAAAATCATAACTTTCATAACATTTTAGCGAATAGAATTTTTTCTACAATGTAGATTTTGATGAAACTTCTCACAATTGTAAATAAACACATGACTTATAATTTGATGAAATAAAATGTATAGGTCCGTGTGCTTACTTTTGAGATATTTTACCATGATTAAAGGGAACCAGGCATTTCAAGTTAATTTTAAGAAATTATTTTGATTTTTTTAACGTGTCATATGTTTTAATATCATATTTTGACTTTAGAAATATAGCAACAGTGCCATTATAACATATTTACTCACATGTTTCGATTAATTCATAAATTGATTTTCATTTCCGTACGCCGAATCCAGGCTTTATTCTACGTTTTCCGGATAAATAACGTTATGCCATCACTTCCGGTTTTTCAAACGTGCAGAACTACCTTAACTCTTGTTAAGTTGGAACCAGAAATATCAAATGGGAATGATGACACTGGATACTAAGACACACTATCAAAATAAAGGAAGGGGGAAGGGCGAGGATTGGGGTCGGGTGGGATGGGTTGGGGTTGGGTTAGGGTGGTAATGACATTGTGGTAGTGGGGCAGGCAATGTGGGCTGGGAGCTCATGATGTGATACTAACAGAAACAAGAGCTCGTCGAACACGAAATGCCCCCCTTGATGCATTCAGTAATTGCACAAGGAACAGAAATTATATGCTCACTGTAAACAAAAGTTCTACCATTCTGGTTTAATCTGACCTTGACCTTTAACCCGTTAACCTAACAAGAGATTACAGAATGATCTTGGTGCCATCCACTGAGCCATTTTTGAATGTTTCAAATTTCAAGACTAGCTCAAGGTCAAAATCAATATCAAATTTCATTTTGGTACAAAACAATGTGTATGTGGTCCAAATTTGAAAGCTGTGGCTTGAGAAATGTGAAAGCAGGTCACTAGATCAATTTCAAGGTCACAGTTCATTTTGGTAGACAGAACTATGCATGTGCTTCAAATTTGAAGGCTGTAGCTTGAGAAATGTGAAAGTAGATAATAGGTAAAAATCAATGTCAAATTTCAATTCAGAACATAAAAATATGCATGCGGTCCAAATTTGAAGCCTGCAGCTTCAGAAATGTGAAAGTAGGTCACTATGTCAATCTCAAGATCAAAGTTCATTTCGGTACACAAAACTATGCATGTGGTTCAAATTTGAAGGCTGTAGCATGAGAAATGTGAAAGTAGGTCACTAGGTCAAAATCAAGGTCAAATTTTATTTCGGAACACAGAACTATGCAAGTGGTCCAAATTTGAAGCCTTTACCTTCAAAAATGTGAAAGTAGGTCACTAAGTCAATCTTAAGATCAAAGTTCATTTCAGTACACAAAACTATGCTTGTGGTTCAAATCTGATGGCTGTAGCTTGAGAAATGTGAAAGTAGGTCACTAGGTCAAAATCAAGGTCAAATTTTATTTTGGAACAAAAAACTATGCAAGTGGTCCAAATTTGAAGCCTGTAACTTCAAAAATGTGAAAGTAGGTCACTAGGTCAATAACTAGGTCAAAGTTTTTTTCGGTACACAAACCTATGCATGTGGTCCAAATTTGAAGGCTGTAGCTACAGAAATGTGAAAGTAGGTCACTAGGTCAAAATTAAGGTCAAATTTTATTTTGGAACAAAAAACTATGCATGTGGTCCAAATTTGAAGCCTGTACCTTCAAAAATATGAAAGTAGGTCACTAGGTCAATAACAAGGTCAAAGTTTTTTTCGGTACACAAACCTATGCATGTGGTCCAAATTTGAAGGCTGTAGCTACAGAAATGTGAAAGTAGGTCACTAGGTCAAGATCAAGGTCAACTCATGTCAAGGTTCATCTTGCCACTCAAAACTATACATGTGGTCCAAATTTAAATGATGTAAGTTATGGACATGAAGATTCTTTTTTTCCCTATATAAGTCTATATGAACCATATGACCCCTGGGGCGGGGCCATATTTGACCCTAGAGGGATAATTTGAACAAACTTGGTAGAGAACCACTAAATGATGCTACATTACAAAATATCAAAGCCATAGTCTTTGTGGTTTGGACAAGAAGATTTTCAAATTTTTTCCCTAATAAGTCTATGTAAACCATGTGACCCCCAGGGCGGAGCCATATTTGACCCCAGGGAAATAATCTGAACAATCTTGGTAGAGGACCACTAGATTTTGCTACATACCAAATATCAAAGCCCTAGGCCCTATGGTTTTGGACAAGAAGATCAGAAACCGTTTTAACTGTTCCTGGCCAATGTGACCTTGACCTTTGACCTAATGACCTCAAAATCAATAGGGGTCATCTGCTGGTCATAGCCAACCTAACTATCAATTTTCCTGACACTAGACCCAAGCATTCTACAGTTATTGCCTGGAAACCATTTTACTGTTCCTGGTCACTGTGACCTTGACCTTTGACATACTGACCTAAAAATCAATAGGGGTCATCTGCTGGTCATGACCAACCTCCCTATCAACTTTCGTGACCCTAGGCCTAAGCGTTCTTGAGTTATCATCCGGAAACCGTTTTACTGTTCAGGGTCACTGTGACCTTGACCTTTAACATACTGACTTCAAAATCAATAGGGGTCATCTGCTGGTCATTATCAACCTAACTATCAACTTTCATGATCCTAGGCCCAAGTGTTCTTGAGTTATCATCCGGAAACCGTTTTACTATTCAGGGTCACTGTGACCTTGACCTTTGACATACCGACCTCAAAATCAATAGGGGTCATCTGCTGGTGATGATCAACCTCCCTATCAACATTCATGATCCTAGGCCCAAGCGTTCTTGAGTTATCATCCGGAAACAGATTGGTCTACATTCCGACCGACCAACAGACCGACCGACCTACCGACCGACCGACATCTGCAAAACAATATACCCCTCCTTCTTCGAAGGGGGGCATAAATATAAACCAACACAATAGACTAAAAGGTTTTGTGTTTTAGGGAGGGGGGAGTAGAGAGTTAAGTAAATGCAGAAAATGCAAATAAGTGCAAGTAAATTACTACTGTTCCATGTTGCTAATTGGACTGATAAACATGTATATTAAACCAGGTATTTTATCATAAAAGTACACAGATTAGGATGTTATTCAAGATATATTTTCCTAGTGTTATATACATGTTTATATATTTGTGAACAACTGGATGGACGGAAGTAAATTATCACTGAAACTTTATGTTACTAGTATTTAGTCAAGCTATTTTGGAAACTCTTCAAGACTATTTATAAACACAGCTATATCTTTTCCTCAAAGGTCAGGACACCGGTTATTATTAATTTTCTATAGGTATTTTTGCAAGTTATTTGCTATAGCAAAAATAATTTTGGCTAACAGTTATGCAAATGCAATTAACACTATGAAAATAAATTTTCTTGGTGTAATGCACACCCTAGTGTCATTCTTTTAGAACACATTTTGACATATTGCTTGTTTGTAGTAATTCTTTATTAAATCATAACACTATATATGTCATGGAGGGTAATATTTCACAATTATGGACAACACATTGACATGTTGTTCACAAACACAACCTCTTACACGTTCAATAACTTCTCAAGCACATTAATTCCCAGTTGATTTTATTTTTAATACTTTACGCATACAAAATTTGTTATATATACACATGTTGTCTCCACAGAGCCTATAGATGACTTACTACTAAAAATTAGCAAATACATGTACCAGTAAAGTAAGGTAAACTTTGTACTTTCCTACCTTTTTATTTCATATATTTTCACCATTTTACGCTAACGAACCTTTAGCTCTCAATTAAACCATTACCTAACAAAAACATGTTTCATATCCTGATAGTAGTCTCCCTTATGTAGCTTAGTTTATAACTTACCTTGCCAGTAAATAGACCTTCGGCTTTATCAGACATCACACTGAGAAAGAAGAGAGCTGGGAAGATGTAACATATCAGTGTCCCCATTGTAGCTCCATTTATACCCAGCACAAACTCAACTGAAATAAGCATCATTAATATAATAATTATTAGATATTTAATACTATTATACTATATCAAAACCATTAAACACAAAGATTTTATTTTTCATAAATTACAATTTTTCCTCAGATTTCACTGCAATTTTAAAAAATATTTAAATTTTCCTTCCCTTCAAAACTGGATTCAAAATTCCTTGTCCTTCAAAATTGGACTAAAAATTTCATTGAAATTCAAAACAGGATTATTTCCTAGCCATGCAAGCAGGAATAAAAATTTCCTTGCCATTTAAAAAAGATTTAAAATAGATTCAAAACTAGAAAATGTTTTTGTAGAAAAACACATGTCTCCCCCAAAGTATAGTAGTAATAGGCAAGAAGTCAATAGGGGTCAGAAGCAAAAGTCCAAGAGACACTGATGGTTGGCTGCAATAGGGATCATCTACTCAGCATGTCCAATCATCCCAAAAGTTTCAACATTCTGGGCCTACTGGTTCTCAAGTTATGGATTGGAAACGATTTTCCATGTTCTGGCCCCTGTGACCTTGCCCTTTGATAGAGTGACCCAAAAGTCAATAGGGGTCATCTACTCTGCATGTCCAATCATCCTATGAAGTTTCAATATTCTGGGCCAAGTGGTTCTCAAGTTAATGATCAGAAAGAGTTTTCCATGTTCAGGCCCCTGTGACCTTGACCTTTGCTCAAATGATCCCAAAATCAAGAGAAGTCATTCATTCTGTATGTCCTATCACCCTATATTTGAAGGTTCTGGGTCAAATGGTTCTCATGTTATTGATCAGAAACAGTTTTCCAATTTCTGGCCCCTGTGACCTTGAACTTCGATCAAGAGACCAAAAAATCAATAGGGGTCATATACCATCCTATTTAGTTTCAACATTCTGGGTCAAGTGGTTGTCAAGTTATTGATCAGAAATGGTTTTCCATGTTCAGGCCCCTGTGACCTTGACCTTTGATAGAGTAACCCCCAAAATAATAGGAGTCATCTACTCTGTAAGTCCTATTAAGTTTCAAGGTTCTAGGTCAATTTATCTAGGCATTAATTGCAAATGAAGTGTGACAGGCAGATGGCCCCTGTGACCTTGACCTTTGATGGAGTGACCCCAAAAACTATAGGGGTCATCTACTCTATAAGTCCTATCATCCTATTAAGTTTGAAGGTTCTGGGTAAAATGGTTCTCAAATTACTGATCAGAAACAGATTTCGATGTTCTGGTCCCTGTGACCTTGACCTTTAATAGAGTGACCCCAAAATCAATAAGGATCATTTACTCTGCAAGTCCAATCATCCTATGAAGTTTTGACATTCCGGGTCAAGTGGTTCTCAAGTTATTGAGCGAAAATGGTTTTCCCTGTTCAGGCCCCTGTGACCTTGACCCGAAACAGAGTGACCATAGTCACATGGACATGCAGGCTGATCTTAGTTTAAACAGTAGTTATTTTTAAATAACATACACATAACATGTACAACAAATTTTTACAGGTCAAATACATGGATTGGAAAACAAGCTGATAGCTTATATAAATTCCTTTCCAGGCTGATCTTGGTATGCAGTGGTGGGAAAGGCAGGCTTAATGTTAAATAATCATAAATCTAACTGCAACAATTTAGAATTTATTACAGCAATATTTCAGCCAACTTTGACATTTTCTCATATGCATTTCAATATATTATCTCTTTTTCCTGTTTTTCTCAATCTTCTTGTAAATGCATTATATTTTCATTAAGCTTTAAAAGCAATTTATGCTTGCAAAACCCTCTTACATGTGCCTTACCTACTTTATCTTCTTGGGTTTTTTATGTAACATATCCATAAAAATACTTTTTTTCTGAGAAATCTTAAGTTCCAATAACTTCACCTTTCTTTCATTTAGTTTTTTTTTAACTTCCTCTAACAATACTCAACCAAATTGATCCCCTATTAATCAACTTGTTCCAGGGTTTTACTGATGTAAAGCATTACAAATCATCCTCTGTGACTTAATTTAAAACTCCTATATAATGCAGAATGCTTTTTTACTCTGAAATTTAAGCAATGCACTTCATAAAAAAAGGCCTGTAAAGTGGGACAATTTTCTATTCAAAAGCTTGTTTTGCATTACTGATTTACTACACAAAAACTCGTAATGCATTACTGAATTAAGAGAAATAAAATTTCTACAAAATCTGTCACAATAGGATTAAACGAGAATTTAATGGAAGTGTCACTGATTAAATCTGAAACTGCAAAATGATGTAAAGCTTTTCATTTCCTAGAGAGAAAAAAACAATTCTCATTCTCCGCCTACAGCTTTTGTAAAACAAATCAGCACAACAAGTACTCATTTTGATTCCTATTTTCTGATATTTGGCTCAACATATGAAGCTAATAGTCCTAAACCTGGGCCAGATGTGGACTGAAAGTGTCCTCTATCTACAATATTGTTTATGATGAACACGTCTCTTCACGTTCTGCGTTTAAAGACATATCAACTGCTACAGTGATCAAGGGACACTCCAGCTACATTCATGGAGAAAGATCCCTGGTGCCCCTTCTATTTTTTGTCAGTATGTGTTGGGGGGGGGGGGGGGGGGGCAGAGAATATCTGGGGTTTTCTGGGGCTTTTTTTACAAATCCTAACTAGGATGTTTTACCCAATTTTTTCCCAAATTGTAAAGGCCCTGGCCCCTATCCCAAATTCGAGAAAACACTAGATTTGTGTCCATAGGACACAGATGTCCCCCTTCCTGTCACTGCACATGTGTAATGACACTAGGAGAAATATTCTTTTAGATATATGCAACAGTAACTTTTAAACAATTAATGTGTATTTTTCACTAAGTCAAGAACCAAAACTCAGGTTTGGGCGAGTGAAATCCCAAACAGAATGCTTGGTGCCTAACTTCACTAGCTATATGACAATCTCTTATTTTTTATGACTCTAAATTAAATACTTTCTGAGATACATACAACAAAAATTTGTATGCCCTTCATATGCTGACTAATACTCCCATTACGTGTTTCATGACCTTAGGTCAAATATGTTTTAAGATACATGTGACACAAATTTGTATGCCCTTTTATGCACATATTTTACTAAGTAAGGGATATTACTCTGTCTGGCTGTGTTAGACCCAAATAAAAACACCAGGTTAACAATTTTACATGCTGAATAACAATCTTGTGAGGTTTGATGACTCTGGGTCAAATACTTTTTGAAACAGGCATGACATAAATTCAGACGGTCAGACCGACAGTGGACAGGGTCGTAAAAACACACTGCAGTCATTATCTCATAGAATGGGTCTTGAAAGAAATGGGCTCAATATTTAAGTAAGAATATTAATATGTAACTTTCAAAACATATGAAAAAGTTGTTGAGAATTAAAAATTGTTATTTCAGCATCATTAAGTCAATATTTTAAGAAGATAATGTATCCTCCATTATTTCATCAATATTTTTACAGCATGACTAACATTTGTAGGAGCTTCTCTACATATTTCACAAACTATGGGTGTGTTTTTATAAATAAATCCTATCTTGTAATCCTTTTAACTGTTTACTAACACTTATGGGGTACTAACAAATATTAGAATGCCGAAATCCAATAGATTCCTGTTGAATACTGTGACATCATTAATATTTATGGGGGACTAATTTTTGTGGATTTCTTGGTTGAGTCAATCCACAAAATTTAACCCCAACGAACAAGTAAAATTCCCGTTCACTTTATGTTCAAAAGTTGTAATCCACGAATTTATATCCCCATGAAATTGCCGTTTTGACCAAAACCACGAAATTTCATGGCCACAAAATTAAATGATTTCACAGTACCTAATTGATAGATTATCATTACCTCTCCGCTACCTTAAGTAGAACTTCTGAATGGCAATGAACTCCCGCAAATCAATTTAATGACTATGAAGAAAAATTGTGACTTCACAGGTTTAAAATTAAACTATAAACTTACTGTTTGGTATAAGGATTCCAATGATCATAGAACCAACAATTATAATTATTGTTATAACTTTGAAATGTGTCTCTGGAATTTTTCCTCCACCTGGTACATCTTCTCTTGTTTTCTGTATAAAAGGGCAAAAAAAGAAAAGTTTAATAGCCAATAATTTGCAGAACAGTGCAGACAATGATCAGCCCGCACAGATGCAAGCTGATTTTGATCTGTACTGGTCACAAAGACAGAATCATTTGTCACCAGCAGGCTAAATGTTAATGGCCAAAAAAAGTTTACTTCAAACAAGAGGGTCATAATGTCCCTGGATCGCTCACCTGAGTTATATGAGCTACATGTTTCAAATGTCAAACTGACAATTTTCAGAAATTTTTTGGAAGTTTTCCTATGTACAACCAAGTAACCACTGGGGCGTGGCCAATTTTACCCCTGTGGTCATGATTTGAACAAAGTTTGTAAAAGTCTACTAGGCAATGTTACATATCAAATATCTAAGATCTAGGCCTTCTGGTTTATTTTTAGCAAATTTATGAAGATTTCTCTATGTACAATCAAGTAACCCCTGGGGCTGGGTCAATTTGACTCTGGGGAGTCAAGATTTGAAAAAAATTTGTAGAGGTCCACTAGGCAATGCTACATGTCAAATATCTAAGCTCTAGGCCTGCTGGTTTATTTTTAGAAAATTTTGAAGATTTTCTATGTACAATCAAGTAATCCCATGGGGCTGGGTCAATTTGACCCCGGGGGTCATGATTTGAACAAGTTTTGTAGAAGTCTACTAGGCAATGCTACATGTCAAATATCTAAGATCTAGGCCTTCTGGTTTATTTTTAGAAATGTTTTAAAGATTTTCCTATGTAAAATCAAGTGACCCCTGGGGCGGGGTCAATTTTGACCCCGGGGGACATGATCTGAACAAATTTTGTAGAGGTCCACTGGGCAATGCTACAAGTGAAATATCTAAGCTCTAGGCTTTCTGGTTTATTTTTGGAAATTTTTTGAAGATTTTCCTATGTAAAATCAAGTGACCCCTGGGGCGGGGTCAATTTTGACCAAAGGGGTCATGATTTGAACAAATGTTGTAGAGGTCTATTAGGCAATGCTACATGTGAAACATCTAAGCTCTAGGCCTTCTAGTTTATTTTTAGAAAAAATTTGAAGATTTTCCTATGTAAAATCAAGTGACCCCTAGGGCGGGGTCAATTTTGATCCCCGGGTCATGATTTGAACAACTTAAGTAGAGGTCCACTAGGCAATGCTACATGTCAAATATCTAAGCTCTAGGCTTCTGGTTTTTGAGAAGAAGATTTTTAAATATTTTCCTATGTAAAATCAAGTGACCCCTGGGGCGGGGTCAATTTTGACCCCGGGGATCATGATTTTAACAATGATTTTGTAGAAGTCTACTAGGCAATGCTACATGTGAAATATCTAAGCCCTAGGCCTTGTGGTTTATTTTTAGAAAATTTTTGAAGATTTTCATATGTAAAATCAAATGACCCCTGGGGCGGGGTCAATTTTGACCCCGGGGTCACAATTTGAACAATTTTAGTAGAGGTCCACTAGGCAATGCTACCTGTCAAATATCTAAGCTCTAGGGCTTCTGGTTTTTGAGAAGAAGATTTTTTAAGATTTTCTTATGTAAAATCAAGTGACCTCTGGGGCAGGGTCAATTTTGACTCCGGGGTCATGATTTGAATAAATTTGGTAGAGGTCCACTAGGCAATGCTTCAAACCAAATAGCTAAGCTCTAGGGCTTCTGGTTTTTGAGAAGAAGATTTTTAAAGTTTTTCCTTTCGGTTGCCATGGCAACCAGAGTTCTGCATGGAATTCAATTCTTTGAACAATTTTGAAAGGGGGCCATCCTAGGATCATTCCTGTGAAGTTTGGTGTAATTCTGCCCAGTGGTTTTCAAGAAGATTTTTTTACAAATTGTTGACGGACGACACACGATGGACATCAAGCGGTCACAATAGCTCACCTTGTCACTTCGTGACAGGTGAGCTAAAAAAAGATTCATAACTTTGCAAACAAGCAAAATAGCATTATGGGACCTTTGTACTTCATGTCACAGCACTATTGTGAACAAATGTGTGTAGGTTCAATCCTCTGTCACTAAGGGCTACTGAAATGTTGTTTATTAAAGATTTAAGACTGAGGGTGAAGGTCATATGAGAGTCAAGGTCAATTATAGATAGGTCAGTTTAATGGTTTTGCCACAAGGAATGATGTGTGTACGAACTAAATAGTTATTATATTCGGCTGTAGGCAATCTGGTTCGTACGCACGGATGGACAAACATTCTAATGGACAAACAGTATTAAATCTTGTGTATACAGACTTAACTGATTTTAAGCTAATCCTATGCATTATTTTGCAATGCATTTATCTGATCTACACAATCTTATTGTTAAAATGTATGATGAATTATTCATTATTACTCGGTCATTGTGATTTTTTGTTGGATTTTTAACTAAATGTAGCGGTGAACATTTTATATCATTAAAGGCATGATAAATGTTCAGGAACACGGAATATTGGCCTCTACATTAACAACTGACATCCCATCAAGTTACAGCATTCCTTTCAAGGGATGTAAATGTCGCTAACAAATTATGCATAATCTTGTAAAAGTTACTTTTCCAAATTCATTCTTCTACTGGAGATACATTGTATGTTAAACACTTACTGTTCACAAATATTTTTGCATTGACCATAGAAATTAGATAGACTTGATGACCAACTGCATAATTATAATCTAACTAACAGATGATTGTATAATACAAACTACCAATATAAAGAACTGTTTAGCTGTAGGGATATCAAGAACCTCACTTGTAAGTAACTAACTTCTCCTGTCCTGATATATTCCCGACAACCAAGTTTTACTATACACATACAAAACCTTAACAGATGCAGACAATGGATGCGTGCAATCAAACAGTCAAGCTAAACATCTGTGAAAACTTATTTTTGATGTAATGTAATAAAACTTATTGAATGGCTTGCAGGTTCTTGGTCAAAATGATTTTCCCTCAGTCTTTGGGACCCACTAGCAAATACTTCTGACCAGCAACCTTATTCAGTAGTTAAAGTGTATACTTTGCTATAAAACAACCTTTAGAAATAATAAGCTACTTTCATTTATTACGCATGTCATGTCAAAAGAACAACTTTTCAAGTGAGGAAGCCATCCAGCTGGTTTAATGAAGGTCTGTGGTTCTACCCAGGTGCCGGCTCGTGATGAACTAATGTACGGAGGGGCACCTGGGGTCTTCCTCCACCATCAAAAGCAGAAAAGTCGCCACATAGCCTGTAATTTTGTCAATGTGACGTAAAACCAAACAAACACAAAATTAAACAAAAAAAAAAAACAAAAAAAACTGTAAATTGATATGCAAAATGTAATTACTTACATGAACATGTGGAAAACAGAGTGTATACAGAGATGCTCTGCACGGGAACACAATCAGTGGTATCGTGACAGATATAGAAAACACAAACAGTAGTTTAATAGCATCACAGACAGTATTCTGCCGGAAATGATTGATGATATCCCCTGAGAGATCACCCGCATTGCAGAAAGCTATGTAGCCAAAAAATCCAACCTGAAATTGAAAGGGAAAAAATTTTGTCAGTTATCTAAATATTGTATGGAAAGTTGTTGGCGTCTGTGAAATACATATCATGATTACCAAAATTTTTCTTGGTCTTAATTTTGAAACTTTGGTGCACAAATCAGTTAAATTAAACATTCATCCTATAATCAATCTGCATGTTTTTGGTTTTCCAAACAACCATACTAAGAGGTTGCCAGAAATTTACGAGATAACATTTTCTTTTCTTAATATAGTGTTAAGAAGAATATCTGGGCATGGGACAAAGATTTTAAGAATACATTACACTTAATTAACTGCATTTTTATGTAAAACTTTCCTTCTTACCAGCAGATAGCTGACTGTGCACATGTTTACAGCAGAACTGACTATACCATTTATTCTCTTCAGTGACGGATCTGCTAGAGCATCATAAACTATGAACAACTGACTGAAATATTCAAAGATAGCTTAATTTAGTTAATTATTATCCCACACAATAAAGACAGTATGAAAAAATGACATTTGTTTTCATAGACAAATTAGTACATAGTCAAAAATATCTTTCAGAGAATCCTAAATTCTCTTAAGTCATTAACACACTAACAAAGATGTCTAATTGTTTATATATCCAGTGTTACAGAGATCATGCACATTATGACTGACTTGAAACTGGAGCTAATCATGCACAGCATAAAAATAAAACAACCCCTTTCAAAAAACCTTTGACAGTGGAAACAGTCTACACCAGACCCCATTTTGTAGAAGCCCATCTTAACTGAACAATATTTTTCCTCAGGCATAAGTTCCTTCTATTGAAAATAACCCCTGTAAATCGAAAAACCCTCAAAACTGAATATTTAAGTTTACCAAAAAGCTATTTAATTTCCAGTGGTTCTAGTGTATTCTAAAATGTTCAAGTGTAACTTACGTCTGACATCCGAATGCAAATGAGAAAATAGGCAAACACTGGAAAAATCCCTCCATTCTCCAGAAATTCACTCTGTTGTACCAGTCACCAGCTATCAAATTGGGCAAGGACAAAGCAACAATCTATAATAAACAAACAGAAGTATGCACATGTGAAAGAAGGAACTAATACACTGCCAATGTAAGCAAGTTACTTGAAGCATTTTATATTTACAAAAGTGGAAGTACTCGGAAATAATTAATATTCGTGGGGTACTAATTTTCGTGGACTTCGTGGTTGAGTCAATCTGCGAAATTTAATCCCAACGTACAAGAAAAATTCTCATTCATTTTATGTTCAAAAGTTGAAATCCACGAATTCATATCCCCACGAAAGTCCGTTTTGACCAAAACCACGAAATTTCATGTCAACGAAATTAAATGATTTTACAGTAATTCAGAAAATTTAGCTGACTAATTTGCAGTTCGAACAGGAATTATAACTGCGTTTAAACTTAGGTTACAACTCACTGAATTTAACTGGTTTTTTTTTCATTTGCATCAATGTTGTAGTTAGATATGAATTTGATGTCATTGCTGCAATGTCAGCACTTAGCAAAATTTAGTAACAAGAGCAGTCTACAGAAGGGAAAAGGAACTGGTAGTATCACAGACATTACACAAATATTTAGTCAATCAGAAATTTCTTCCAGTATGTTAATTTAATTTAAATATAATAATGTCAACAACAATTATATCAAGTCAACCTTAAAATTAATCTAAAAATAAATCCATAAATGAGCCACACCATGAGAAAACCAACATGGGGCATTTGCGACCATGATGGATCTAGAACAGCCTACACATCCGCGCAGCCTGGTCAGGATCCATGCTGTTCTCTAACGGTTTCTCTAATCCAAATAGGCTTTGAAAGCCAACAACATGGATCCTGACCAGACTGCACAGATGCGTACGCTGGTCTTGATCCATGCTGGTCGCAAATGCACTATGTTGGTTTTCTCATGGTGCGGCTCAAATTGTTCTCCATGTAGACCGGTAACAATGTGGTCAATATTATTTCAAATTCACAGTGTGAACCAGACAGTGGTATTTTTAAAAATATGTTTTCTTTTAATGTAGCAGCAGTTTTCCTTGAAAACAAATTGGGTTTAAGACATAAACAAGAGATGAAATTACCCACTCTCAGGCCATACGTCCACCTGAAAATAATGAAACAAAACCCCGCATTAGTTGTACCCAAGCTATTATTTCATGTTTGTGTATTAAAAGTAATTATTAGTCCTACCATGATGTCAATCAAAAAAGGCCATCATCTGAAAAATCAGGATAGAATTATTCTGTTGTACCAGTGCCACTTATAAATTGGGCAAGACAATGCAACATCTTTAAAAACAAACTGAAGTTTGACAGGAAAGATGAACTAAACACTGAATATAAGCAAGTAAATGAGTTTTCTAGTACAAAACGTGGAAGATACTCGAAAAAACTATGTGGGTATATTTTGCTTGCGTGTTGGGTCAATCTTAATATTTAATCAACGTAGAAAATTATTCAATGCAAAAGTTGAATAGATTTCAAGAGAAAGTTTTGACCAAACATAAAACATGTCAACGAAATTAAATTTTCGTAATCCAAAATGCCACTAATTTGCAAAACAGGAATTATATGGTTTCTTGGTACAACTCACTAATGTGAACATGTTTTGTTTTTATTGCATAATTTGAGTAGATAGTTTGATTCATAAGCTGCTAAATACAAAACTTTACAAGAAACGAGTTCTACAGAGTGCAAAAGAGGTGCAATTACAATCTTGCAAAAATTCAAGTATGTAAATTTATTTAATTAATTGTCACACATAGTATCGTCACTTAAAATTAATCAAAAGTAATTCCAAGTTACCAAAGCAAATGCGGATGTTGAGACAATGATGACTAGAAACCTAAACGTTCCAGATATCTGTATTTCTAACGTTTACAAAAGGGGCCAAAAAATCTGCAAACGCAAGATGGTAGTGGTTCTTGATCATGGGTCACCCTATGTGGTTTTCGTATTGCCTCAAGTTTCCAAAGACAATTGTCTTTGATAGATTAGGGAAAACAGTGATTATACAAAAACTTAATACAGGAAACCGTTCCTGAGAAGCCAATGGGTTAACGACTAACCGAAGTGAATGACCCATACTCAGCATTTGTTCCAAACTAGATATAAGAAAAAGATGAACAAAAATACTTGTGCCTGGATTTTGTATTATTTATACTTACATAAAAAGTGAAGAAAGCATAGAATGCTATACAGAGAGAGCTTGTCTTGCTGAGAGTTCTTACATCCTTCAGGAGGCCCAGCGGTAGACCAACAAACAAGCATAGAACAACAATGAGACCTGTCCTCAGGTTTTCACTATTCTGTAACAAGCAGAACATTTACTTTAAGTATATTCTGACTATTGCTTTGACATAAAGTAGACTATTGCTCACTCCAGCTTTACTGACTCAAGAACATGGACTCTTTTTGAGTACATGATGTATATCATGTGATCCCATGACATTGTCCTTATATTTTCTGTATTTGGATCACCCAAAACACTGGGTAACTTGAGCAGTTTAACTCTTTTACAGAATAAGTTCTGTATGCTCTTTTTTCTGGAGGACCAATTCTGAATATTTTATAAGCAGTACCTATCCATTTCAACATTTTCATTTTTGTTTACCAGTATATGCTAAAAATTCTATGTTTGTGTTATTACATATAGGTCACCTTCTTGTTACAAACATAGAGACCATATTTACCAGAATTTTATCAATTTAGATACAGAAAAACTTTCAATTTCAGAAAAAAACATTTCCTCACTTAAACTCTTATTCTCTATGTTAGAGTCAATATTGTGTCAATGAAGTACTTACTTGAAGTCCTGTAGCTTTTGACAAAATGGCAGGACCTAGATCTCCAATAATGACAACCTGTGCTATCAATGTACCCAGCTGTAGACCGATCATCCTACACAAATATCAAACATATGCATGTATTTATAAATCTCGAAATATAACTCTTTTTTTTCAGAAAATTTTGGTGTAAAATAGTGTAAAGGATGCCTGAAAGTTTTCTATCCTAAGTGAGTTGTTTTTCTGGCATTCATTTCTTTATACCCCCATCACACCAAGCTCGTTTTCAGTACGTTCTAAAAAAGTAGCCGAACGGGCTCAAACTGTGTGGCAACGGAACAAACGCAGTAGCGACGTTCTACAGTCTGTCTAAGAACTTTATGGACTGGCTCGGACAGGGTTGAACGGGAATGGTGCTCCAGAACTTTGAGCCTACTCAAAAATTTCTGCCGATCATTCCGTCCTACAGTTAGACGGACTGACAACGTACTTAAAACGAGATGGACGTACTAAGAACTGAATCACCGTACTTCGATCGTACTAGAGACGTAGTAGGACGTAATGCGATCGTGGGTCAATTTAAGTACGTGTGCACACCGACCGGATCCGTTTGTAGCTCGTTTAACCCGTTCACAGAAAGACTTAACTCGACCGCATTACATCCTTAGTGCGTCGTTATTCCATCTAAATACGATCAAAATAAAATACTAAGTTTGCAATACGTTTCAAAACAGTTCTAAGAGTTTACAATACGTTCTCAGCACGATCCGCACGTTTTTAGTACGTTTAGTACGTTTATTCGCAGTTCCTACAACGTCGATCCCGTATGCAGTACAATTGCACAAGTTAGGGTATAAATACATGCCGTTGTCGTACAGGTTCAAGATTTGGGCACAAGATTTAACCAAGTTTATGCCTTTTGGTTTCTGACTCTGTCCTCCTTCATCTTCGGACTTGGAGACAGAGTCGTCAGAAGGTGCAGGGAATGTATTAAGACACTCATCCTCTCAACTTTTACGTTCAGGGGCCGACTCAGGAGACTGTATGGGCTTTTGTAAGACGTTGGTTTTTTACTGCTTTAACACTTTACACCCTGTCTCTGTATGGCTTCACTTTTCTTTGGAGTCATATTGATACTTGCCTATTGCTGTAGATTTTTTTGTGTCTTGAGAGGTTGAAGAGACAAACGAGAAGGAGAACTGGGCGAAACGTGATGGCTTTTGATAGCCATCGGGCCAGAACGTGATTGCAATTTACGTTCTGAACGTACTAGGGAGAGATGAGGACGTATTCAGAATGAGTTGAACTGTCTGTGAACGAGTTGGTCGAGTTAACAACTAGTTAGAACGTATTTCAACGTACTCGGAACGAAGTAGGACTAGTTACGAACTTCTTTAATCTGACTATAGACGGACTTTGACTGCCTACAAACGGTGTTCACATGAGGTGAACGGGCATTTTTTCCAAACAGAACTTACTATAAACGTACTTCAGACGGGATAAAGACGCAATGAATGTATCAAGAACTGTTTAAGAACTAACTATGTTCGCGTTATGGATATTTTCCGGCCAAATTTCATACGTTCTAGCCAGATCGCAGCCCGTTTTACAATATTTTAGGACGGGTTAGGACGTTTTGAGAACTAGTTTGGTGTGATGGGGGCTTTAACAAGATACCAGCTATTTTGGGTTTAGCAGTGTTTAATGTAATGTTAATGCATAATATAGTAAAACTGAAGTTTCCTCAATTTGTAAATCACGCTAAGGGCAAATACTGATAAATCCTCTACAAAAAAAGTCTACAAATACATGTGGAATGTATCACATATTTTATGTGAACAATAATAATATTATATTATATTCACAAGACCTTCCATGTTTCAATACACCAATACTGGCTTTTTGAGGAAGACGACTCAGGGGTGATACAAAATTAATGTTTCAAGCTTTCATCACAATAGAGCTAAACTACCAGTAGTATAAACTGAACAACTTATGTTAACAACCCCTGTTGACTGCTTCCTGCACTTTTGGCCTTGGTTAGGAAATTTTTAAAACATTGACAAATTCCAACCCAATGGGATTCCAACCTATGACCTCAGGACCTGGAGTATAATATTCCATCTCTACATCTTTTATACACTATCAATGCAAGACAAACAAAGGAAATCCTTACCCTACTTCAACTATCATCTTCCCAAGGGCTCCATGGGTAAAGAATGCTGAAATAAATTGAAATATACATGAATGTACATTTATAACTAACATATTCAGTGTTTTTTACCTGGTTGTTTTGGGTGGAAATTCGGCCCTACTTCCCTCTGTTAAATGTATGGTTACCCTAATTTTTGACAAAAACTCCAAGAAAACAAAGAACAGGATGTAGCACAAGTTTTGCCAACACTAGTGAAAACATTGGAAACTTGCTGTTCAATTGACAGAAACTTTATTTACATTTATTCTCCTTATTCCTTACATTTTAAAGAGCTTTCTGTTACAAAACAGAGCAAGCAGAAATTCAAAATTAAGCACTTTAAAAGTCGTTCTTTATAATCAAGACTCAAAATCAGGGCAAATTTGGTCTCATGAACCCCAAGACAACCCAACAACAGCAAGAAATCAACCCAACAACAGCAAGAAATATTATTAAATAAAGAATAAATACCTAGTAGGGAGTAAGACCTCCTTCTAGCAGTGACCCCAGCCTTCATCAACAGTTCACATGATACAATGGTCAGCCAAGTCGCAAACAACAGCAACAGAGTTCCAAGAACTATACCACACTGAAAAATACCACACAGAAAACAATTATACATTTATACCTAAATATATAAATGAAAGAACTACCTTAAGTACAATATATTTTCATGTACATGTACTTTATTTCATTATCACTATGATGCTTTACTCTTGATGATTTTAGCTGATACTGCTAAGGGCTTTCAAATGATAGGCCTAATAAATAATTACTAATATCATACTTTTTCTGCCTTTCCTTTCCTTTACAATGTACAATTTTTGTATATAAAATTTTGTTGCTTTCTTATTTGTTTGTTTTTGATGAGTTTAGAGTCACACTGACACAATTTAGGCCATTATGGGATCTTTTTCAGCTTTTGACGATGGAGGAAGACTCCAATTTATATGTGGATAAAAATAAAATTAAACAAAATATATTTGTCAATGCAGCATTCATATACTTTTTAATGTTTTAATTTCTAAAAACTGTTTATATAAGAATGTTTATCCATGGTCTGTGAGTTATATAAAACAATTTGTAAATTACAATGTGAAGTACATAACGTGGGCTCAGCGCGAAACTATTGTAAGTGACATTCTGGCCTAAAATGATCTTTTTGCAGATTTATAGATCTTTTTATATCCCCCAATATGTGAAAAAATATTGGAGTTCAGTTCCAACAAAAAAAAGGAGAAAAATGATATTTGTCATTTTACTGTATGTGCAATTTGTTTATATTTTCAGTGCGAAACTATTGTAAGTGTACTAGTGCACTTACAATAGTTTCGCACAAAGATTTTTAAATTTTACATTGGTACAAAAGTATTGTAACTGTATCCATATAATAATTAATGTACTTTTGTCATTCATTTCAAGGTCTGTTATATAGTACACTGGTATAGAAATAGCTTCTTCATCTGACAAGAGAGAAAAAAGGAAAAAGTGTAGTTACAATAGTTTCGCGCTGGAAAAAAATCTAGTTGAGTCAGTTACAATACCTAGCAAAATTCATTTTGCTTTAAAATGTCATGGTTTTAGAGGTTCCATTTGTATCATTGTTGGTATTTTTGGTTTGAAGATTGCATATTGTGTGTCGGGACTGACTGTTAGGGGGTTGGAATTTTTTAGAGAGAAAAAAAATTGGTTTTGGATTTGCTGGAAAAAAAAATTCTGGCTTCAGCATGAAGAAAAAAAAACTGACTTCAAAGGAACTGAACTTTTTTATTTATTTATTTGCTATAATATTCTTTATACAATTAGCAATCTTCTGAGAACTGTAGCACATAGACAGGCCTTTTTTAAAAAAGAATTACAAGCTGACCTATAAATCACAGAAACACCAAGAAAAGAAGGTGCCAGGTATAGATCTTCCAGGGGAGATTTTTTGTCTTACAGGTCAACACTATCTCTTCTAAACTGACAGCTAAAATGTGGGTATGAACACATAAGTTATAAGGTTTGTTTGGGTTTGTTTAGGTTTCTGTAAATGCAAAAAATATCCTTGAAAATGCTACAAGAATGTCAAGGATAGGTCCACTGGAGTTGGCTACATAAAACATGAAAATGCCAATTTAACTAGGAATAAAATGAATTTTTTTTCTTTTTGCCATTATACGTCAATAGTCTGGAAGTGCTGTTTGATTACCTATTTAGTACTATTATACCTACCTTTCCTTCTTATTTATAAGAATATACAGATAATTTTATCTTAAAAGCTCACTAGAATTCTGCATTTAACTTTTGAAACAAACACCAATGATACTACACAAAAGTATATTTTTTTCAAGGATAATTGGACAATTGGACATAATTCACCTAAAGTAACATACTGCCATAATTAGAATTCAGGATTTGGCATGCACAAATTTCAAAATTTTCTGTCTGGGGGAGAACCCAATACAACCATCATACATATAAAGGTTGCAACACTTTTAAAAAGTGAGATGACAATTTTATAAAATTTATAGAAAATAGTTCTCAAAAAGATACTATTAGACTAAACAAGAGCACTGCCTATGGGTGCCATCGCTTGTATGCAAGTGCTGGACAATATTTAAGAAAAGAGTTTTGTTCAAATTTTCTAAGTACAAAAAGGGCCATAATTCTGATAAAATCTAAGTTAGAGTTATGGTTCTTGAATACCTACATTGTCCTCTTAAGTTTCAAAGCTGTACCGCTTATAGTTTTTAGAAAAGTTGACCTAAACAAAAAAGCTAAACCAATAAACTCAAATTTTCTAAGTACAAAAAGGGCCATAATTCTAACAAACTGCATATCACAGTTATGGGTCTTGGCCTACATAGTCCCCTAATGATGATAAACAGTTGTGTAAAGTTTCAAAGCTTTAACCAATAAACTCAAATTTTATAAGCACAGAAAAGACAATATTTCTATCAAAATGCATACATGTATCAGAGTTATTGCTCTTGGCCTACATAGTCTCCTAATGATGATAAACAAGTATGCAAAGTATCAAAGATGTAGCTTTTATAGTTTCTGAGAAAAGGTGGACATAACCAAAATTTAATCCATGAAACTAAAATTTTCTTAGTACAAAAAAGACCATAATTCCGACAAAAAAATGCATACCAGATTTATTTCTTTGCCTGCATAGTCATCTAATGATGGTATAAAAGTGTGCAAAGTTTCAAAGCTGTAGCTTTTATAGTTTCTGAGAAAAGGTGGACATAACCAAAATTTTATCCATGAAACTAAAATTTTCTTAGTACAAAAAAGACCATAATTCCGACAAAAAAATGCATACCAGATTTATTTCTTTGCCTGCATAGTCATCTAATGATGGTATAAAAGTGTGCAAAGTTTCAAAGCTGTAGCTTTTACGATGTTTTAGGAAATGTGAACCTAAACAAAATTTAAACCAACGCTGACGCCGACACAGACACTGACGATCAAGTGACGACAGTATCTTGTAGATTTTTTTTTTTAAGTCAGACAAACTAAAAAACTGAAATAAAAATACTTATGATTTTTTTAACTCTTTATGATAGAAAAAATCAATTTAAATAGAACTAGTCTTCTGGTAAAAAAGTGCAAAATTATTGATGACAGAAATAATTTTCTGTTAAAACTGCAGGACTTTGGGTTTAAATACCAAAGTTTTGCAGGCTGGGGCCTCCTTCCACGATCTCCCCACCCTGGCACCCCTACCCCAACTTTGATAAAAATGATACACACTAGTATACTTATTAGAAACTTATTTTCAATTTATCTAGATCAATTACCAACTTCACTGGGTCAAGTCCCATAAATCTGACATGTATTTTGGGCAAATTATGCCCCCTTTTTGACTTAGAAAATCCTAGTTAAAGTTTTGCGTGCAAGTACATACAGCTATTACTTAAAGGCATATATATTTGAAACTTATTTTTAATTTTTCTAGATCAATTACCAACCTCACTGGGTCAAGTCCAATAACTCTGACATGTAATTTGGGCAAATTATGCCTCCTTTAAGACCTTAGAAAATTCTGGTTAAAGTTTTGCATGCAAGTTCCTATCTGCAGAACAAATGCAGATATCAAATTGAAACTTCACAGTCATGTGCCTTTGGGGTTATAAAACTAGTTGATTGCATCAAGTCCCATAAGTCTGACATGCATTTTGGTCAAATTATGTCCCCTTTTGAATATAAAACTTCTGGTTAAAGTTTTGCATGCAAGTTACTATCTCAAAAACTAATGCAGATACGGGATTGAAATTCTATAGATATTTTAACATTTAGGGTAACATTTTCCTGCTTCTGGGACAATAATTTAAATAGTCGAGTATTGGCTGTCTTACGGACAGCTCTTGTTTTACACTACCAACAAGACTGCTTGTACCTTGAATAAATTCTAAAATAATTTTGACCTTTGTTTAACCTAAAAGCAATCATTAAAAAATATAGGCTAAAACAGGTACAGGTAGCTATTAGCAGAATGACCTATTAAGTACAAAGGCCTGGGCGTGATAATTCCAAACTAGAATATTATTAATTTCTCCAAATATATATCACAGTGCTCCAGAGCTACTTGTACAGTTCAAATATTTCCACTGATACTTTCCATATTAACAGAGATCCGAGAGAGGGAGGGGAGTGCTTAGCCTGGGAATCCAGTCTGACAATTTTTAACAATTTTTTATGCCCCCCCGGCATCTACTGATGCAGGAGGCATATAGTGATTGTCCTGTCTGTCCGTTAATCCGTACGAGGTTAACCAAATGGGACCGTTTCGTCTAGCATCATTACCCTTATCTAGAATGACTTGATAGTTATGGAGATGTAACTTGTGACCATTCCTCATCTTCAGACATCACCTGACCTCAGTTTGACCTTGACCTCATTTTGGACTTAGGTTGCTTTATAAGGGCTATCTCTTGGTTAACCAAGTGGGACCGTTTCATCTAACATCAATACTGCTTACAAGAATGAATTGATACTAATACAGATGTAAACTGTGACCATTCCTCATCTTCAAACATCACCTGACTTCAGTTTGACCTTGACCTCAATTTGGTGCAAAATCTATCGACAAGGATGCCACCGGGGGCATCAAGCGTTTATTGAACACAGCTCCTTGTTTCTACCTGCAAATTGACAGCCTGGGGAAGCCTGTTTTTTGACCGCAGCACCACCTATATTACACTCGAGATATGCTGGTGTATGATAAAGAATGATAACTTCTGAAAGCAATAATCCAAAAATAGAAACAGAATTCTCACGGAAGAGACAGATCGGAATCATGTACTTACGAAGGTTTCGGAACATTTCCAGGTCATAGACATACACCATTTTGTACCTACCACAGTTTTTCCAGCAAGTTGTAATGACTATTAAATATGTCAGAATAAACTTAAATGTGCGTCATTATAGCTATCAAATTGAAAGATGTTATGTTAATGCAGACCTAATTATCTATGAAAATTGCCTAATTTTTGGCAGCATTGCCTCGTTTTCATTTCAAACAAGCACAAATATGATCAATTGTTAATTAAGTTATTTACAGAAAATGGATAATCAGTAGAGACATGGAAACTCCTTCAGATTTCCCCAGGCATTGGTAATATCAGAAACACGATGAATGCCAATTAACACCGATTAGCGCAAATTAATCGGGATCTTTAATGCATAGATATTAGGTATGATTTATTCTGACAAAGCAAAATATTATCAACGGCTTCCCAGGCTTTGGAGTGTAGTATTAAAGTACCACAACTCGACCACATTTTTCCTTAACACAACCTCCGTGTCTGTAAAGCCCCTTTTGTTACTGTAATTTCATGGAACATCTGTCAGTGTTACCGATCACCTTGTTTAACCATTTTGCGTATAGAAGTATAAGAATTAAATAATTATAAAAATCAAAGGGATTTGTATTTTAAGCTATTTCATGTGTACCTTCTAAAGCAAATTACTCAATACAGAACAGAATCAATTTCTTTATCGTGTGTGTGTTGTTGTTTTTTTTTTTGTTTTTTTTTTTTTAATAACAAAAACTATTTTGAACAAAAAACCTCTGGTTTACTCTAGAAAAAAATATTTTGACCTTCAAGTTCTGAAAAAAAAATTCTGACTTTAATAGAAAGCGAAGAAAATAAAATTTTGACTCAGACTAAAATCTCAGCCCCCACCCCCACAAAAGTTCAAATGGTTAGTCTCTTAAATGACTTTTTTGGCAGATAAACTGAACAATTTTGAATTTGACACAAGTAAACAAAAGGTCCATTGGAATGGACTTCATTTGTTGAAATTTCATCAAATAATAAAGACCATAAGTTTAAAGGGTCTGTCCACAATGTCAGTTTGCTAAGCTGTTCTCCATGTACTTCAGATGTACCCAGTGCTTAACCAGTTGAGAAATGACACAGACAGACCGACCGACATCTGCAAAACAATACCCCTTCTTCTTCGAAGGGGGGCATTAAAATCTAATGCTCTGCAATTTATTTCAAATTTTATAAGGAATACTCAAAATCATGATGTTTGCTTATATACATTTTTATATCCCCACAAACAAAGTTAGGTGGGGGATGGTATATAGTGAGTGAGTGAGTTGGGTTTTACGGCGAAGTGACACAAAGTGGGAGGTATTATAGGAATAAGCTTATCAGTCTGTCTGTTTTCATGGTTTCTGGGCAATAACTCATGAAAGGCTTGATCGATTTATTATATATAAATAAATCTTGGTACACAGGTTTTACCTCATGAAATACAGGTTTGACTTCGACTACAAACCACCTATTTTTTGACGCAGTTATGGTCCCTTTCCAACTTAAAATTTGCCATACTTCTGTGACAAGGCCGTATTGTGGGGGTATTATTTGTCACTCCTGTGACAGCTCTTGTGTCTCTTAAAAAACTGTCGCAGCAAAGGAATTTTATTTTATACTTTCCCGTGATCTTCTGGGAATTATTTTTAAGACCTGAGAAAAAAAATAGCTTAGGTGAGGTACATTGTATATTAATTCTTTTTTTTTATTAAGTAAACTGGAAGCTAAACTATTATTAAACTATTGTAGTTGAGCTTTGTTCTTTGCTGATTCAAATAATGTTACTTCACAGGTTTTGTAATGCTTAGCAGTGAATAACAAAATGAGACAGAACCCTGTGCTTAGTATGCATCTTTTGTCATTTTAGTTTACACCCTTGAATTTCCTGCTAGCTAGCTGTTATTAGAATTTGTTGGAAAATTCCCCACTTTGGTGTATTTGATAGCTCTTATTCTTCGCCTCAGTCACAATCAAATGCATTTTTTTGTTTCACTTGGGGTCAAAAATAAAAGTTTGTAAAACTCTTTTATTTTGAAATGTTAATTTACCATATACCTTGGTTCTACAAAAACAATGGTAGTTGTCGCTGTCTGATAGTTCGACAATATTTTTTTTTCGATATAAAGATGAATCTTCAGGGAAAAAATAAAACAGACATGACCATTTTTAAAGGACTGTTTTATTCAAATAGCTCTTTGAGACCCAACAAAATTGTTACCACATGATAAGGTACATAAAAGTAATGTAGAAAACCGAAAAAACTAATAAATTACACAAAGATTTGTAGTTATTATCTTCTTTTGAAGTTCAAAATTCTAGAATTTTTTGTTTTCTACATGCTTTCAGTTTTTGTATACCTTTTGAAATGCATTTATTCAACTCAAATATGTTATTTTCTAAAAATTCAGTCATTTCTCTTTAAATAATGGTCTCATTTTTGTGATTACGACTATGTTTGGCAGAGATATCGCAATTTTAAAATGAAAGCCGAAATTTACCCAAAAAGTCTACGGACAAGACATCATCGCCAAGTGCTTTCTACATAGGTTTTAGAAGACAGTCTTTTAGTTCTGTTGAACTTTTTATGTTTAAAATGATCAAGAACAAGTAAATAACAAAAAAATTTAAGAAAAGAAGTATAATTGACGGTCTTCGGAATGTGTCTTCGAATAATTGAAGGATTTGAACAACTGTGACTAAATCAAAATGTCATTATGTGACAAGTTCTGTGCTATTGCTTACATAAATTAGGACTAATTGTTTTCATATTTCACTATTATACTAAAAATAATGATACTTGGAAGAATCCTCACTGAAATAGGCTGTTAAAAATCTCCTTCAGCTTGGTGTCTACGGACAAGACATTTGACCATAATTTCTGTCTAAAAGGCAGATAGAGTAATAATGTTTCTGATCAATGCTCATGCATTTAATGGGCTTAAGAACTGACCTTGCAGCCTGTTATGTACACCATTTAGACTATGTTTATTTATCTGTAATAACTTTTAACCTCAACTAAACAAAAAAAAACACAATCTTCCTGAAATTGGATGGTGGAAGAAACCACCTGACTAGACTTTGTTGAGGCAAATTATTTACATGCTGTTATCAACCATATCAATCAAGAAATGGTAAAAAAGTATAAACACAAAGTTTAACATGAAGAACTCTATGAGTTCATCTAAACATGTTCTTTAAAGTAGAAACATTAAAAAAGTAGGAAGAACTTGTTAAACTTATAGCTGAGAACAACATCTTAAAAAGATTACAACTGTGTCTTAAATGGAAAACTAATGAAACAAACTCCCTTGCTGACTCCTTAAATAGCTGTATGTTGTAAAATACTCATATGACATTTATTCTGTGAGATCCATAACTCATACTAATATTTTAAGTATCCCTGCAAAATAAAATTCCTGTGAATTTTAACCTGTTTACAGAAGAATTAAATGTTCACTGTGATAAGTTTTTATCACTTAGTTTTGCGTCAGCTAATGACTTACATATTATGCTTTTTTTCTTAAAATTCCCAAGATACATTCTCTTTTTCTAGCCAGTAATATTTTTGATTAATATTGACCTTTTTCCATTATATAAGATAGTATGACCAGAGACAAAGTTTTTTAATTATCTTTTTATCACATTTACTTCTTTTTTTCATGTTATCACCTATATTACTATTATTTTTTTGGAAAAATACTGGAACAAATGTTAGTAACTCCAATCGTAAATCAAACTATGATTTCAAAATTCTAGACCTCTGCCTCTGATGCATGTGGGGAAGTTGGCAGTTACTTGCAGAGAACATGTTTGTACAGTACAGAATCAATTAACAATTGTTAAGTTACATAACAGAAATTCTGTTGAAAAAGGGCATTAAACCCCCCAAAAACAAACAAGTCTAAATAGCTCTCATTTTTGAAAGGGAGAAAGCTGCAAGGAGACTACGGTAATCACGTAGTAAATTGCTTGTAATTTCTTTTTTAAGATGATTTAAACTGCTTCAATTTTATGTGATTTCAGTCAGTTACAGAATAAAAGTTGATAGGCAAATGAATAGAATGAAATCTTGAAAACCAATCACCATTACATCTTGGCCCTGAAGAGCACAGAAATATGCCATCTTGAGTGGATTATAATAAAATGTTTAAGTTGAAAGTGGACAGCCCACACCATGTCTAACAATAGATCCATACTCCACTAGAATATGACCAAATGTCAAATGATTTTGCTTCTATCTTCTCATTCTTTCTGTTTTACTACTAACTTGTAAAAGATTGGGGTTTTTTTGCATTTCAGAGTCTCTTGATTTATTTCAAAGAACTCTTGATATATTTCTAAGGTCCAGTGCTGGTTTTTATTGAAAACAGAAAATATATTGAATAGTATTTGCATAATGTCTTGTCCGTAGACACCCTCATTGCATGCCTTGTTTTAGCCATAACAAAGGGAGGGTTCGAAAGAAATGTATTATTCCTTTTTTGATAGCTTTTAACATGTATATAAGTCATGTATAAGATTAAAACATATTCTATATCCATTGTACTTCTCAGATTCAGATTGTACACACAAGAATAAATGGGTAACATTTTGCATTTGGAAGAAGTATGTTTCATTAGAAATATATTTATTCTATATTTTGTATAAACATTAAGTGTGGTGTATCATTGAAACTTGATAAATAGCTCCAGTATGATTTTATAAATGATATTTGTGAAAAAACCTTTGTTTCTTTAGTGTCTACGGACAAGACATGTGTCTACGGACAAGACATTTTGCAATTCAACAACAATTTATATCTATATAACCCAGTTTAATTCTGTCTAATGTTTATCAACTTAGACACTATCCTAGCAGCTTTCATACCAACAGTGATCAAACTCTAATATTGCATCCTTCACAAAGAAAATAGGTGTCTACGGACAGGACAAAAAAATTGGCGCATTTATCATTGTCTGTTCAGAGTCAAATTTGAGGAGATAAGAAACTTCCACCTGAAAGAATGCTATTATTTTCAGAAGAAGGTAGACTGAAGTTCACACAGAGACAAATAAGACAGTAAAAAAAGAATTATTTCATAATGAAATCACATATCTGATATGAGGAAGAGCAAAAAGGCAAAAAATATAACAAAACGGTCATGTCAGTCTTCAGTACATATCTTCTGTTGTGGGTGACATAGACAGTTGAAATAAATTGCAGCTGAAAGAAGACGAACTTTCCTGTAAACCAAACAGCACAAAAAGGTCTTGCTGGATCAGGTTTTAATTAAAATGAAAAGACAAAAAGCACATTTTTTAAGGTGAAACAATATAAGGCTGAATTTTGGCCTTTTTTCTGTTATTGGACAGCATGGCGTTCGTTTTATATGTACATCAGCTACCTGATAGTAGATTTACCTGCAACTGGGTAGTGATATGTAACTCCTGAAGTGCTGAAGACAGAATATATAAACATGCACTTTTAAATTTGGGTGTATAACATGGAGCACCTAAAAAGTATGCATTTGATTGTGACTGAGGCGCTTGCTTTTACAGTGTTATTCAAAACCATACTGGATAAGATTGTGTATTATCATCATGGTCAACAAAATATTTTATTTTTATTTTCGTGTATATATATTCTATTATAATATTGAAATACCATTTGTATACAAATGTTGTATCACAACAAACATGCGAGATACCTACTTTTAGTTTGATTGTCTGTTCATAATGTGTGAAGCAAACGTATAAATTCTACATAAAATAGTAGAATGGAAATAGCTTAATTTAGCATACAACTGAAGAAAAGATACTTGGTTTTGACCCCTTCAAAATCATTACGTTTTTTTTTAACTAAAACAGTATGAAAGTAATTGAAGGTTCAAAACTAGGGTGAAATTGTCAGACAAAAACGTTCAGATACAATAGTTTCGCGCTGAGATTTATGGTTCTCATTGTTGGATTTTCAGCGCAAAACTATTGCAAGTGACTTGCCTTGAAATTTGTTTTTACTCATTAAAAGCATTCTGGTTTTTAACTTCAGACACTGAGATGGATAACAATATCATATTCTGTATTTGTTAGAAAAAAAGTCAGTTACCATAGTTTCACGCTAAATTTTGTAGGCATTCATGTTGGATTTTCAGCGTGAAAGTATTGTAAGTGACATTATTCCAAATTTATCAAAAATTAACAATATTATCATGGTTTCAGCTCTCAATAGCTAAATGAATAACATTTTTACACAGTATACTTAAATCTTATCTTATATTATGAATTTTTTAAAAAAAGAAACAGTTTTTTCCTTCTCCTGAACAATTTCAAGAATGTAAGTTACAATAGTTTCGCGCTGAGCCCTCGATAAAGCTTTTTATAATCTTAAAAATGCTCACTTATCTACTATCAAATTTAGTACTTACAGCTTGAAAGCAAAATGGCATAGCCAGAATGGTAACTCCAATGATACTGTTCCCTACATTGATAACGAAAGGCCAGTTGTTTTGTGACATGACTAGTCCAAAGTCAATTTCTGTATCCAGCTCCAATTTTGCTGTTCTCACATTCAGTCAACAAACAAATGCAGCCTCCTTTTTCGTGCGGCTCCCGCCAGTCACTTATGCAGACCCTAGATTATTTTCTCACCCCTGATCACAGTTTACTGGTTAGGAATATGAACATACGTATGTGGGCAGAATTGTAGTTTTACATCGTATGTTGTTTCTTCTTTCTCTCATACATCAATAATCACCTTGTCGCAAACACAGGCTACATGCTTGATTTCACAACTAATTTAGGACTTCATAAAGGTTCAATGTGCTGCTGTTTCCAAATGAATTCCTGAAAAAAAAATCAATTTATTGTCTGATTTGAACAAAGGTTAATGTTATCACAATGTCCTGTAATCCAGGTACATTTACATATGCATTGGCCAAAATAAATCAGTGCTTTTACTCCTGTCACAAATGTAAACATTGTACCGGTAATCTACACATTTTATCATATACTTTCACTTAAAGAGAAATGTTTTCAGTCACACAGTTAGTGTTAAGTTTAATGTAACCTGCACTGCAAGGTTATCTCATGACACCGAAGACATGAGTTTGAAAGCAACTAGCCTGGTACTTTTTGAGAAACCTGCTTATATTATGCAAAACTTAAAGACGTATCCGGGAGTAAGTTGTAACACAGAGAATTTTCTAAAATTTAGCTTGTATGTTCCCTAAGATAAAATAAAATAAAAACAACCTTCATAAGTATCAGTTGCCATGCTAACTACTGTACTTTGACTATTTTAAGAACACTACAGTAACTGTAACAGTTATTCCAGGTAAAATTTAAATGTTTTTATAAATAAAAATAATCCCAGTGCGAATAAATGTACATTTTTTCTTGTATATATACTTCAACATATATAACACTAGAAAATGTTAAAAAATCTATAGGGCACTTGCTTGTTTCCAAGATATATAACATTTAATTACCTCCCTTTTATACTTTGGAACTTTTAAATATTTCAATACACATCAGGTGTTAATGAGGGGATTTACACTTTCAATCTTCCCATCTCATAATGTTTCAGTGAAAAATTTATTTAAACCATCAAAACCATTGTGAGTAATGAATTATTTCAAATGCCAGGGAAAACGTCCTTTGCTTTCAATTGTTTCACCATTCATCTGATATAACATTATCACTTATTACTAAAGCAACTCATATCTAGTTCATTACAAACAAATTGTTTACTATATCTGTTATTGATAAAGTGTTCAATTCACTGTGTGTCTGCTTTATCCGGATTTATAATTTAACAAGTGTTTGTAGGCTAGCATAAAAGTGGATGCGCAAAAAGATGTCCATTGGCAACTCCCAGATACGTCTTTCACCAAAATGTTTAAGTTAAAATGGGCACAATTTTAACAAAACAAGAGCTGTCCGTAAGACTGCCAAGCTCGACTATTCGAAATATTGTCCCAGAAGCAGGAAAATATTACCCAAAATGTTAAATATCAAACGAGTTTTAAGTTCAAAAGGGGACATAATTTGACAAAAATGCATATCAGAGTTATGGGACTTCTGTGCTGCTATCATGTAGTTTTATAATCCCGAAGACACATGTGAAGTTTCAATTCAATATCTGCATTAGTTTTGGAGATAGTTATAGTAACTTGCATGTAAAACCTTAACCAGAATATTCTAAGTCCAAAAGGGGGCATTATTTACCCAAAATACGTGTCAGAGTTATGGGACTTGACCCAGTGAGGTTGGTAATTGACCTAGAAAAAGAAAAAATAAGTTTCAAATCTATATGCCTTTTAGTAATAGCTGTACATATGTACTTGCACGCAAAACTTTAACCAGAATTTTCTAAGTCCAAATGGGGGCATAATTTGGCCAAAATGAAGGTCAAAGTTATGAGACTTGCTGCTATCAACTAGTTTTATAACCCCGAAGACACATGTGAAGTTTCAATTCAATATCTGCATTAGTTTTGGAGATAGTAACTTGCATGTAAAACCTTAACCAGAATATTCTAAGTCCAAAAGGGGGCATAATTTGCTCAAAATACGTCAGAGTTATGGAACTTGACCCAGTGAGGTTGGTAATTGACCTAGAAAAAGAAAAAATAAGTTTCAAAGCTATATACTTTTAAATGATAGCTGTATGTACTTGCATGCAAAAACTTAACCAAGGTGTGACGCCGACGCCAGGGTGAGTAGAATAGCTAGACTATTCTTCGAATAGTCGAGCTAATAAAAGCTAGAGTCATATAACTTGCCCAGTGAGATCACCTCATGATGCAAAATTACATGTGTGAAGAGTGAAAGCATTTGGCCTGGTAGTTTTAGAGAAATCTGCTTCCATGCAAAACCTTCTGCTATGCAGACACAGACAAAAGGCCAACAACAAATGTCACTTTAGGTATATCTGTATTATGAAATAGGAAAGCTAACTGCAGCTTAAATAGACATGTGCATGGTGCAATTTTAGTCCATAACTATATCTTAAGACAGAGGCGAGGGACACCTAGATTCCAAGTCTAATTAGTCCTCCAGATTACACAAAATGATAGTGTTTGTGTGCAGGTTACTGAACCTCTAACTGTTGCCTTATCTTAATCTAGAACAAATAGGTCCAACAATGACAGATTACTACTGTTTTTGCAGGGATTAACATTGCACTGACACATTTTTATGTCATGTGGCAACTTTCCATCTATTCACAATAGATGAAAACCCTAGGTGTTCCAACCAGCATTATTGCAGGAACTGGCGGGTCCCTAGGTAGAACTACTGACTTTCATTAAGCCAGCTGGATGGCTTCCTGACGTAAAAGAGTTGTACAGCCAAGTGAGGTTTAGAACCCACAGGGCTGAGGGAAAAGTGATTCTATGTCAGAAACCTTAACCACTCAACCACGAAGACTCCCCAAATTACCATTGATATACCAGTTTTGGAATTCCTTAGTGTTGCGGGAAAATTATTTATAACAAAACAGTTTTACACATCACTGAAAAATTATAATGCCTAATTCAATGTAGTGCTTGCCAATCTCCAGCCTTAGATGTGAATTGGCTAGGGTCAAAATTTTAAAATAAAATGCAATTCAAAGGCTTGTCAGTAAAATGGATTTTCTATCTAAGAAAAGGTATATTGTCCAAATTCATGTAAGATTAATAGGACTTTATGCTGTGATCTTGTTCAATTGCACCCAACATTTGTGTGAAGTTTCAGCCGAGCAGAGTATCTGCATTTAATAGTTTTGGAGATAGTAATTTCTACATTTTCCAAGTGCAAAAAAGGGCATAACTTTGCCAAACTACAATTTTGAGCTATGGGACATGCACCTCTCACTGTGTTTTATTCATATCAACAAATTGCATACAGTTTCATAGCATTTGACAACACACGGCATTCAGATTGTTTTATATTTGTGACAGGAAATCTAAATGTCAAAACTTTGAAGGACCAAAACAATGGAGGATAAATCACAGTACACAGTCATGTAAAGTTATTGGTTTTTAATATCGCTTGTGCATATCGGCGTGTAGACACGTGGTAAACTTTAATCAAGTGCAGTATATACATAGGTTTAAATCACCAGAAAATTCGTAATTTTGAATATTATTTGATAATTTTTACATAAATCATTGAGGCATTGAATTCCCTTTCGATACATGTAAGTTTTGTTTGAATTTATGGCCAGTTTGTGAAATAATCAGCATTTAAACCTATGGCATGTAAAGCGTCAGGAAATTGCTTCATTTTGGTCTTTCGAGTGTTTGATGCGAGTGGGGATATTGCCCATATGAAAAAATTATCTCAATATTTCCTAATATCGCGTCAAATTAGTTGGACTAGATTGACATCTGTCAGCAGCTGATTAATATATGAAGCTCTGCCTACTGCCATACTTCCATTTGTGGCTGCAAGCAATATTGAAAATCACCAGGATTTTGATTATCAACAGGCTGGGCACATCTCCCAATCGGGGTAAATTACCTCGTTCGGGGTAAATTATATACCCCGATCGGGATAAAACAAGAACAGTAGAAAAGTACAAAATGTTTGATAACTTTTTTATTAAGGGAGTGCTAATGCTCATATTCTTGGGTCAACTTCGTATGATATAAACAGTTGACAATATGATAATTTTTTAACAGATTTTTGTTGTAAAAATTTCAGATTTTCACCATTTTTTAACATATGCAAAATTGATAAAATGGTACATAGGCATATTTGTAATGATGATATAAAGCTTTAGTAAAAATATTTATGTTAGCACTTAAAAGAAAAAAGAAATATTAAATTTTTTGTACTTTTCTATTGTTCTAGTTGTACCCCGATCGGGGTATATTACCCCGAACGAGGTAATTTACCCCGATTGGGAGATGTGCCCAGCCTGATCAAGGGCAGAACTTTCAAACTCAAGATGCATCAAAGAAAATTTCCTTGGGCCAGGCCGACGCACAGGGCAGTATAGGCGCGGTGACATAGAATTTATGTTCGTTGTTTCACAAAGGGACTGTAAATAAAATTTACCTTTACCGTTATTTTACCTTTACAATGTCAATGATATGCAATTGCTTGTCTGGGCGAAAGGATCTGAGTACGAATGAAGTGAAAACAATTAAAATCTCGGGTGTCCACCGTTTCATAAAGACAAAGAGAAAATAACTGACTCCTTTAATAAACACGAATCATACTGTAGCTAGAAATGGATTTTATAACCTATATGTACGATCTTGCTGACTGACAAATAATTATCTTCTTCGTGCTTTCCGACGTGTAAACAACATGACATCTCAATGATGCAGACGCTTTTTTTAATACAGGAAAGAACACATATTAACAAAAAAGATGTTTTTATAGTTACGGTTAAACGCTGCTATTGAGTTTTTAGTAAATAAGCAAGCAAGTAAGTAAGTAAGCAAGCAAGCAAGTTCTTTATTTATAGAGGGTAACCCATTTAGCAAAGCTAATCTTCCATGGGGCCCTCTTACGACTATATCTTAAATCCAGGAGAGACAAGAGTAGCAAGATCAGAACAGCCTTCCTCAATTTGAAGCACGAGATTAATGTCAAATCAAGATCTCATATAACAATCACCTTGAATATATTTTAGGAAACAAGGAAGAACCTGAAGACTTAGACAACATCAATACTAAAAATTTCAATTCTAAGTACTTTTCAGCCTCATCAAGAATGCCAAACAAGACGCTACTGGTATTGCATCTCTTTTCGACAAATCTACTGGCTCTACCAAGTCCGATGACAAAGACAAGGCAAACATCTTGAATCAACAGTTCCAATCTGTTTTTACTCCTATGTCCTCTTTTACACTCTCTCAGCCTTGCCTTTCAGCTGCCCGCAACATGTCTTCTTCTATCTCTCCATTTTTCAGGAAATTTCCAGATATGCCAGAGATTTCTATCAGTGTCAACGGGGTGCAGAAGCTCCTCTCCAACCTCTTTCCTGACAAAGCAGCAGGTCCGGACAACATCGATCAAGCCTCTCATCCTCAAACTCTAAAACATGACATTTCTCCTATTTTGCAACTCATATTTCAGAAATCCTTAGACTCCAGTAAACTCCCAGATATTTGGACATCAGCCAACGTTGTTCCACTCTTCAAGAAAGGAAACAAAGAGGACCCTGCTAACTATCGTCCCATTTCTCTAACATGTATCTCTTGTAAACTTTTAGAGCACATCGTATCATCCAACCTTTCTTCTTATTTTAATAAACATAACATCTTATACGACTTGCAGCACGGTTTTCGAGAACGCCGCTCTTGTGAGACTCAGCTTCTGCAGCTTGTGGACCAACTAGCCAAAAAACCCATCTTTGGACAACAAACCGACTTGATTCTCCTTGACATGTTCACCGCCGTTTGAATACATCTGCGGATGTCTCTAAATTGCTTTTTGTACTTTTAGCATGTGTGAATGTTGAGTTCTGCTCAACACGGGGCTAGAGGGCGTGGACGGTAGCATGCATTTCCACTACCGTCCATGAACAGGCTCAATCAAACCGAGTCTGCAACATTTTCGTTTTTGTCGTGTTTGGCGACCTGCGAAGTTTCTACTTTTCTCTGTTTTAGTAAAGCTTTCGATAAAGTTTCTCACCTCAAACTTTTCTTTAAACTTCAGGAACATGGTGTTTACACCGCCACCATCAATTGGATCCATTCTTTTCTCATAGGCAGAACTCAGCAAGACGTTTTGGGTGGAGAATCATCAAATCAAGTCCCGGTTACATCAGGGGTCCCCCAAGGTTCAGTACTTGGTCCTCTTCTCTTTCTTCTTTATATAAATGATCTTCCTGAATATCTTTCTTCACAGGTCCATCTGTTTGCTGATGACACTGCCGTTTACCTTGTGATCAACAACAAGCAAGACTGTTCCATTCTCCAACAGGATCTAGATAAACTTGTGTTGTGGGAGGATGCTTGGGAGATGGAGTTCAATCCAAGCAAATGTGTCGTCATTCATATATCTACAACTACCAAATACAAAATCAATTTCAATTACACCTTACATGGCCAAATATTAGAATCAGTACCCAGTGCAAAACATCTTGGAGTCAATATATCTGAAGACCTTTCATGTAAAGCAAATAACATCCAATGCAAACAAAACATTAGGAATTTTACGTAGAAACATCCGGACTACAAACCAACATATTAAGGAAACAGCCTATGAGACCGCAATAAGAGTATGCCTCTACAGTCTGGAGCCCCCACACTGATACAAACATTGATAAATTAGAAAAAGTTCAGAAAAGATCAGTTAGATTGGTTAAAAATAATTAATCTACCTATGACAATGTCACCAGCATGTGGAACGAGTTGGGTTGGCAGACTTTACAGGACAGATGCGACCTAGCCTGACTGACCATGTTTTACAAGATCATGTATGGTTTAGTTGCGGTACCAGTACCATCTTATTTAGAAAGGCCTGTGAGAATGTCCCAGCATATGCACGAACTCTCCTTCCGTCAAGTCCATACTGAAGCAAATTACTTCTTCTTCCCTTATACTGTTGTGTTGTGGAACCACCTGCCTTCTCAGTCTGTACTCCAGCCTGACCTTGAGGGGTTCAAACGATGTCTTGACCTCTCGGTCCTCTCTTACCGCCCCTGAACTCACAAAGCGGATGTTTTTAACCCCTTTAAACTTGTATATATTTCGTCTTACCTAATACTTTCACACTTTTATCTTCCTTCTCACTATTTTCATTTTTGAAGCCTTCCTTTCACTGCTTTTAAACAAACTTTTACCTGGTTGTGACGCGCAACTCGGCTATTATACCCGTGAGGGGAGTCCAGCCGTATACATAGATAGATAGATAGATAGATAGATAGATAGAACGACTAGACTGTACAGTATTGTGATCATAGTAACAAGTATTTAACAGAAATCAAAGAAGAAATTATATATGCATAAAATAAAATACATGAAATGTAGTTAGCATTAAATCCATTCATCCATCGATCCATTTAATAGTTAGATTTAAAACATGACAATGAAGATGAGGTTTTGATTTCTATTGGCAAACAATTCCATACAATTGGCCCTGAGTATAAAAGACTACCTTTAAATATTTCACAGTTGGTACATGTTTGTATTTGGTATATAAAAATTAAGTTTGTATATGAACGCAATGTTAAGGATGTGTTATTTGTTTGTGGCTTTTGCAGAGACATTTCATTTATATAAGAAGGATGTAAGCCAGTTGACACTTTATATATAAAACATGCCTTCTGAAAAAAATACGCTTATCAAATCCTTGAATATTAAGTAATTTCAAAGCTTGATCAAAATCTTGAAATTCGTTACCTAAAATGATGCGACAGGTTCGTTTTTGTAGTCTTATAATTTTGTTTGTGTTAATTATAGACGTTTTCCCCAAATAATAGCACAATAATCCAAGTGCCGTGGAATATATGCTTTATAAAACAAAGTTTGATATGATACTTTTAAAAAATCCCTTATTCTATACAGTAGCCAAATATATGATGCTATTTTTTTGCAAACACGTTTAATATGAGTATCCCACTTAAGAATATCTTCAAAGTATATGCCAAGAAGTTTTTCGCCTGAACTTTGTCCAAGTAAAATATCTTTGTAGTTAAGCTTAAGTTTACAGTCAGGTAAAGCACGTTTTCTTTGAGCAGTTGCAATGAAAATTACCTTTGTTTTATCTGTATTTAATTGCATACCATTATTTTTAATTGAAGTTACTCTCGAACTATTCTCCAAAACGTTCATTGACCCAAAATATTTGTTATTTTTCACCTAGTCAAAATAATTCGACGGTCAATTCGAATCGGGTCCAATTTTCAAACGACAACTGTTGATTTCTCAGACTTCCAATCATAAATCCATTCCTTCCCCGTGTAGAAAATACTAATAACATTTAAAAAAAAAAACAACACCATTATCATTATAAACAAACGATCTGATAGAAAGTTTTTCACGACACAAATTTTTATCCTTCTGCTCTCTGTTTCATACACCTTTCAAGTTGCCGATGTAAGATTTATTTGAATTTATTTCATATTCGTAACAAAATCAACATTTAAACCCAAATCGGCAGCGATGACTATTTCATCGGAGATTTCCTGCACTGTTTTGGTCTTTCGGGTGTTTGTCATTCACACTGGGTATTCGGCTACCTACTCGTGTGAGCGATACCGTCCTCGTGTGATTTATATACATGTAGGCTGTATAGGGTAAACAAGAACAATGCCAACGTATGACACATATTTAAGGATGTTGAATATTTCATAGACAGATTCGTCCGAGGCAATGCATTAATTCGTATTGGGGAAATCAGTCATCAATTATATTGATATGACTATAAAATTTGAAGAAATGTATCGAAATTCGTGTATTTTGATGTTTTGAGACGTACATGTATGTTTCTTTGTCTAAAGTTCAGATAACTGAATTTGCCACTCTCCTTGGTATAATTATACATACTCAACTAAAAGACGTATGAATCCTGTACCTGCAGTTCATTTTTGTTGATAAAAGTTCAATTATATGCACCCTGCCGCTGTATATAATATACACATATTTGTTTGTTCATACTTTAACTTACTTCCATGCTTCAGATTCATAATCACCATTTGCAATACATGAATTCATAACATGGCGACGGACGCCAAAACAGGTAAGATGATATTTTAATAAAGATTAAGTATTACACAAGCTGTAATATCTTTGAAATGAGATACAAATATTTACCTACAGCAAGCATCGTGTGGATCCAGGATTTTTATCAATGGGACCCGCCAAACTGCAAAAAGTATATAGTTTCACCAAAATTGTTCGTTCTTTTCACTTTTTTCATTTCCTATCATTTGAGGTCAGATTTTCAACATTTGAGAATTAGCTAATTTCTTGAGGCTTGAATTTATCCGACAAACCTGCAAACCTTCTAGAGGGGGTTACAGTGAAACACTGTTCTTACTGTCAGTCTCAATTTCAATCTCTGCAGGGCCTACGGTCCTGGGACTCTTCGGTTGATAGGGGCGTAGGAACGGGGGCATGGGCAAGGGGGCACGTGCCCCCCCCCCCCCCCCCCCCCCCCCCCACACACACACACAATCCTGGCCAAAATTCGAGTAGCAGACATTAACAAAAAGGAAAGCAAATTTACATCTCCAGTAAGGGAGCGGCGTAACAATGTCTTTAGGCAATACTTCTATCTGTAGACACCGCTGCAATTAAATATTAATGGAACAGCCGGATTCATATCTCCTTGATGAGTGAATATTTTAAACAAGACAAGACAACACGTACTGACAGACTTTGCTGCTTCTGAAGTCGCAATTAAATTGGTAAGTACACACAAGAATGGGTCTATGTGGATGGATCTTGGTAGCAAATTTGAAGAAATTATGCGACAAGACGTTTTCTTCGGATAGGCTGCTTAAAGTAGCTGAAGGGTATAGAAGACCCAAAATTTATCTTTATCTTGGTTGGTCATTGCATATTATCGCTAAATTTTAGAAAAGGGATCTGCGTCAATGTTATATTCATTTCAATAACGAGGACGGTATCCGCCCGATTGACAGAAACAACGAAGATGGTACCATGGTACATCGTCAGAGGTATCCCTTTTTCTACACAATGCCTTACAAACAAACGCTCTAATTTTACTGTGCTTCCAGTTTTTGTGAAACGAAAGCAATGGCTAACACACAAAATGCCTGTTTTTCATTTTCTTAACAAAAATTTCCTAATTTAATTTAAATAATTCCATTATTTATCAAATTAGATAGCATCGCTTTAAAATATCTTCATTTTTTCGACAAAAAAAGTATTTTTTCATAATTATTCATATCATATGAGACAGAAATTTGACATGGATATAGTTAAGGTATGATCTTAAACATTCAATACTAAAATTTTTCAAATCTTCAGTAAAATATGGAATAAATACATGTTTTAGGTATGAATATCCAGTACAGCTACATGTATATAAATCACACGAGGACGGTATCGCTCACACGAGTAGGTAGCCGAATACCCACTGTGATATTGCCCATAAGAAAAATAACTCAATATTTCCTAGGATTGCGTCAAACTAGTTGGACTATTTTTCACTTAAATAATCTTTCACGCACAAAAATACATTAAGGCTATCTCAATAAATGTAGTTGTTCCTTGTTATATAGCCTGTAAACATGTAGTTGTTGAGCTAATGACGGAAAACCGTAAAAGCACAATCTTAAATGGGCCAGTGTTTGCCTAACAATGATTGATAAGTATTGCAAATACAGATGTTGTGCCAACGCTGACCCAACAATATATTTCAGTCAGAGATACCTGGAAAAGACTGACATGTGTACAGTAAATGTCTCTCAGGTATTGTTTTGTAACTTGTAACTTTTATATCTAAACAATTATGTGGAGTCCGGTTGTGTGATCGGCCAGAACTGACTCAACTTTTTTTATCTATCAATATACTGGCTAAGTTCGTCTATTAAAATTGGTCTTATGTCTTACTACTGGTCATTTTCTCCTGAAGTTAGCAACTTTTTCAGATCAAGGTCTCGTAAACCAGTTATGAGATTCAATTTTGTTCTCATTATTCTCAGTGGTTTTCGGTAATTGGGCGTTCCAGCAAGTAATGCACTACTGATTCTGGGTCACTACATTCACGGTAGTGGTTTCTGTCCAGTCCAACCTTGTATCTGTGTTCTTCTAAATTGCCATGGCCATTCTGCTATTGTAATGGAATTCTTTGGTTAGGACTTGTGCTGTAATCCAGTTGCTTAAGTTTTACTCTTGGCTTCATCTCATACAACATCTTTTCCTTTCCTGAAGTGTCCCATCGTCTTTGTTACAACATTGTTACTGTTTCTTTTGCTGCCTTTTTTATATCCCCTTGAGTGATGGGATCTTGTATCTCCCCTTTAAATTTTTCAGCCTCTAGCGCAGCTTCCTTAGCTAATCGGTCTGCAATTTCATTCCCAACAATTTCGGCATGACCTGGTGACCAATCAAGTTTTATAATGGTTCCACATTTTCAACAGCTTTCCATATACCTTTAGCTTCTTGAACAGCCCTGATATGTAATTTGTTGTCCCAAAACAATGTAGTCATATTTATATATGGTTAATATTGTAAAACGTCTTTGAAGGTGTCAGATTTTCATAATCTTGGGTGGCAAAATGTTGATAACAAAGTAAAGCAGATGAGGCTTATGCTTAACCATGTTGATAAAATATTTTATGATAAATGTCAATTATATATCTACATGAAAAGTTTGCATTTGTCTCCAAGACCCACTCATATAACAGCAGAAACAGAGTAGACAGTTTTATGTACCTCAGGTAGACGGTTTTACATCAATTTTTTTTAAGCTATACTTGACTGGAATAGTCAATTAATTATTAGTATACTTTTAAGAAAGAGGTGAAACAGCATCTCTTTGAAGATATAAAATATGTTGAGAATGCAGATTTTATTCTGTTTTAGTGTGGTGATTTTTAAGGAGTGTGTACAGTATTATAGATCTATTCTGTGATATACATGTATGTCAATAATCATTAATTATCCATTTTTTACTGTGGTAGGTCAAATCTGTGATAGTAAATTAATATTAAGATACAAACTTTATCTTAGTATTTAGCCAAAAAATTTAACCTTTGGCATTTGTCATCAAAGGACCCCATTTGAAACAAGTTACAAAACATTAATGAGTTATCCTGTGCTATATACATGTCTCTAATAATATACATGTCCCCTGTAAACATGAAGTCATTGTGCCAACAACGGAAAACCGTCAAAGGATAATCGTTGTTGGGCCACTGTTGGCCCAACAATGATAAATAAGTATTGTAAATACAGCTGCTGGACCAACGTTGAACCAACTTTAAATTTCAGTCACAGATATCTCTGCATTGGCCCAACATATATTTTCAGGGAAAGACTTGTACAGAGAAAACATCGTTGGCCCAACGTTGGCCCATTAGAAGTAATAACATAATAATTGTATTTTTACAGGTCACTGTTTTATCACAAGCCCCTACAGGTATACACGTTGTGCAGGTGTAACATGCAGTATTTAATTAATAATTAAATACTTTTCAGCACCAATTCGTAATAAGTTAAATTTGGGCTAATTAAATTTAAAACTTATCTGTAGCCGTAATGATATTTTGAGCTATATCGAATCTATTACCTTGAAAATCAAATTTGTAAAAATATATTGAAAAAAAATGCATGTATTTTAGCAAAAATCTAATTCTATACAATCATAAAATGTTTACAATAAATCTGTTGAATATTCCAGAACATGAACTCTCGTTAACCCTAATTATGTAAGAAATCCCAGAAAAAGTGGTTAATTTCACTCTCTAAGCCAGATTTCTAGCTGCAGAGACATGTGAGGTAAAGGAAACTATTATACATGTGATAGATCTAGATTTACCAAAACCCGGTCTACTAGCTATATACTGTAAGTAGAAGTTTTTTTTAAATATTTCTTGATAAAGTTGTGGAATCTTATAGAGAATTTTTTTAATATATCCTGTATGCATGTAATATCTACATGACTTGGACATATGTTAAATATATTTATGTACAGCTAAATTCTGTAGATAAAATAACTCATATTATGGTTAAGTCTAAAATATTTTTCTCAGTTAAACACAGACAAAAATAATTTTCATATATTTTAGCAAGTTTATGTCCAGAGGCGTATTTCTTTAGTTATTGTTATCAATTTGACGTAGATAGTTTAAACAACATTATGATTTTTTACAGGGTGCTGTCCAAGAGAGTAATAATGGAGTGCCCAACACTGTGATGCATAGGGAAAAAAAGTAGAAAGCTGCAACTTCAGCGAGAAAAGAAAACAATGAAACAATGATATGTGAGTTAAAATACAAACAGTAATTTACTTTAATAGGATTTAATCAGTGATTGAAAAAAATATATAGGTAGATAAATTTATAAAAGGCTGGAATCAATATTTGACATGTTGAAGTGATGAACAATTCAGTTATTTTTCTTCAGGAAAATTGCAAACAAACTTTAAATGGATGTTAGATTTCTTTTTGTTAAATGTTAACAAATCACAACTATTTGAAAATAAAATATGTACTAAACTGTTAGTTTTAGTCTTCTCAATTTCGTAATTGTTGGGATAGCGTTGGCATCCATTTTTGGCCAATAAAAGAATGAGTTGGCCCAACGATGGGCCAACCATGATAGACGAAAAAATGCTGTTGGCCCAATGGAGGGCCAACGATAAGTGTACAATACCAGCTGTTGGCCCAATGGAGGGCCAACAATAAGTGTAGGATACCAGTCGTTGGGCCAACGATGTACCAACCGTTGGGCCAACGTTGCGCCAATTAGCAAACTGGCGTTGGGCCAACATTGGAAATCTTCGTTGGGCCAACGAAGAGTCTGCCGTTAGCCCAACGTTGGGCCAACGCATGTCTGCTATCTGGGTCTCTAACATCCTATAATGTAATAATATTTGTATCAATCATATTAACTATATGTGACCTTTGTGATAACAACCTGTGATATTTTGTGATTACTATGACATATATATTCACGAATAAATCTTATCTTGTCTTATTTTGAATACTCCGACCCGGCGAATGCGGCAACTACTGTCGAATTTCCTTTACGGGTAAAAGCATTCTTTTTGGTATTTCTTTAGGCGGAACGGTGGTATGTAACCTACAAAAGTAGTTCCGGTTGTATTGTGGTAAGGGGATAAGATCATTTTTGTGTATTTCATAAAGTTATCATAAAAACTTCAGATAACTAGAACGGAAGTGTATTGCTGTGTCATTCTTTCTATTAAACAATCATGGTACAGTTGCAATTTAAGCTTTGTGAACTTGAAGTTGATCAGTTGCAAGCTTGACCTGAAAGTGCAGTGACAGTGTGCAGTTTACTTTAAATACAGCAACAAAAGAAATGATTATATTCTAGTTTCTTATTGACAGTGTTTCCATCCACTTTAGATCAGTATTACATTTTGAAATGACAAGCAAATCACTTGTCACTTTGAATCCTTCTGTTCCTGTATCAGTAAAACTATCAGTTCTAAAATGACAGAGGCACAAAGATATAGGAAGGCACGAAGATTATAGGAATTGGGGATACCCGTTCAGCTTATCGTGATGCCATAATCTGGCTTATGATCCGATATTTTATAGTAGCCATTCCTCTAAGCGTTACCCGTAACTGCATTTTACTGTTAGGAAAAGTTTAAACGAAGCCATTAAAATACAAAAAAAAGTTGTAGAGTACTAATCTTTATTCTGTATGTATTTTATCTATCCAATCGTAAACGTTCATTTGCAACACGTGACCGTACAATATATTACCTTATTGGACGCACATGCTTACAAAAAAAAACTGTATTTTTTCCGAATTTGGACGGTTCAGAAAGTCCCATGTTAAACATACGACAAAGCCCGAAACGTGTGAAAATGTTCCAAATGTAAATCGGTTGAAGTAGTCACTCTATGTACAGAGTTAGATTATGCGTCTTGAAAATACAATATTCAGTAAACCATTTTTAACTAAGTTTTGTTTCAGTTATCATAAAATATTACAAAGCCCTCCTGTGCCAATTCCTCAATTTGAATGAGACTAATGCAATTATTTCCTGAATCCTTTATCTTTCCAGCTATGCAGTAAAAAAATTTATGCAAGGCTGATAAAGTTTTGCACAGAAGTTTTAAAGCTATAAAACTCTTAACATCCCATTAATATGCTTATCAGGTCATGATCAGACTAAAAGAGAACTTGATTAACCACAGTTTGCTACTAATTTCACTTTAAAGGTCACTGTGAGAACAGCAAAAAGACTTTTTTTGAATAACTTACCCGAGTTAACTATATTTTATAACTAATACAGGTTATAAAATGCTTGAAAAAGTAACTGAAATAGGTTACATAACTTAAAACAGTTACACCCCTGACTGATGACTGCAGCATTTTTTTTGTCAAAATATTCGGCGAAATTCGGCCCAATTTCCCCCTCAAAATAGTAATGTTTTTTCCCCTTCCCAATGCATAAAATTCCCCTACGAAAATACAAAAAAAAACCAATCAATTAAATCATAATTCACTAGTGTACTTTATTTATTTTCATATAGAAAACAGTTCACCGCGGTATCTCACATTTTGTTTACATCGACACCCGTTGGAGTAACTTCCCTGGACAATGTTAGTGACACCATTTTGATGTGTTGTCCGTGATGTTGCGGTTCTCAGGGTACGATAAAATAAATGCCGGTCAGTCAGACCGTATCCAGATAAAAAAACAGCGGACGACGTAAACAATTTTCAGTCATGGTCTGTCAGACCGATGTCTGTGCTGATGTAGATTTTATCACTGTCTTGAAGTTCATTGATCAAACAGTGTGGGAAAATAATCACAAATATAACATTAATTTACTTAAAATCCTTGTGTTATTACAGGTTAGCTGACTATAGTTTGGTGTAACCTTACCATACACGATGGAATCTGATGTGACCAAGAACCAGTTAACTTCCAATTTGTCAAACAACCCTGTACCTGTGAGTCTACATCCAGTGTCAGGTCAAGGACCTGTCCTGGACAATCATGCCTGGAAACCCATGGACACACAGGATTCTCAAGACACCATTAACCAAGTTCAGGAAATGGTATGTAACACTGATATACATGGAGGTATTTTGTATAGGTATTGCTCATGGCATGCAGGTTTTTTTTTGCTTCTGTAACAGAGGCCTGTTACAGGCCCCTTCCCCTCAGAAAATGTTCTTTTAAATCATGCAGTTTTCCCCAAAAATTGACTTTACATCAGGTTTTTTATTCCCCTTTGCCCAAATACCTAGCTGTTTTTTCCCAAATCACTGGCCTTGGCCTCTTCCCCTCTTGGTAAAAAAAAACCTGGCATGTAGCTGTAAAACTAATTTAGCTGTTAAATGCTTCTCCTGAAATTTTGTAATTGTAGTGTACAAATAAAAATGTGCCCAAAGGAACATTGAACTAGCTACAAAAAATGAAAAAAAATGAGTTGAATTTTCTATATCCAAAGAAAACGTCATCTTGTTCTGTTGTCTTTGTTGGTGCATCAAAATGGTCACAGGCAAGGGGGATAGTGCATGGGAGTTTCAAGAAATTTTATTGCCAAAGGATATAATTATATGTTTTAATAAGTATGCTAAGTGCGCTAATACAGTGAAATATTGATCAGTCACTTGAGGCTGTATTGTGATGAGCAAACATAGAAAGTATTCATGTAAAGTGGTCAGAGACCACATTAATTCATTAATTGCTTGAATGAGCACGGAGGCTTGAGCTACAGATGTTTGAGTGAGCAACGTTTCACTTGATAATTACATGTTGTTTTTTCAGTTAATTATCAAATTATTAAGAGTAAAAAGTATCTGGTATTTTGACAGTGAAAAGTATCAAAATATATTTTTCACTGGTAAGTAACTATGAAATAAGGGAATTTAGTCAAAACATGAAATAAAAAGAAAATGTGTTTGTTAAATACATGTAAGATAAAAATATTTTTCACTCATGGCTATGCCACTCATGAAAATATAGTATAATCTGGTGTCCACTCTTGAAAGATGTTTCAATCTTACACTGAAACAAATGAAATATTCTCTTATGTTTTGTCCCAAGTTAATAGAATACAAGATAGGTATATGTAAAAAGCTGTATACATGTATATAGCTACTTGTATGATATGTATGTAAAACAGATTTTTGTGGCTGTTCCTTTCAGCTTGAACAGATCAGCTCACGAGGGGTACAGTCTATGCTGGTTACTGTTGGTCCTTTTGGAGAAATTGGTATCCATGGATCACAGAAGGGTCAGCTCTTTCTGAAGGAGAACTCCGACATTGGAGACAGATTTGCAAAGATGTGTACAGGTAGATATTTTCTAAAAGAGGAGTTTTAAAGGGATAATATACATATACCAATGAGTCTCTGAAAGAACTTACTAGTTAAAAAAATAGGGAAATGCAGTCTGTTCCTGATAGCACAAACAGGCTGCTCTTTATATACTTTTTTGCTGGCCTAGAATTTGTATTTAAAGGCAAATAAATGGCTGCATTTTATGAAAGGTGATTTTAAGAAACTTAATTTTTAACATTAAGACTTAAATAAGTATTTGATCTTGTCAGCATTCTGCTTTTAAGGTAATGGACCAGTAATAACAGTCAGCAGTTAACATGAGATTACATATTCTCCTAATGCTATTTCGGCATTTCTGCCTGGTAGAGCTAATTTAGTTCATACAAGCAACCAGCCAAAGAATACTGGAATTGCATATATAAGGAGAATGCACAATATTTAGCAGTTGCTTAAATGTGATTGATCACTTTTAAGCTGTTACAGGCTTGTTTTAGATTCTATTACCATGAATCGTATAAAAGTAGAACATTGGTTTGATTACAGAAATGATAGGGCTCATATTCTCAAGTCACAAATTAGTATGTATCTATGCTTGAAATGGTACCTAAAAATCAAATGTATTTGTGCACTGTTGGAGAAATTTTGTAAAAGTCAGTATATTAATTATAAACCATTAGAAACCATTAGATTAATTATAGTACTCAAGTTTTTTAACTTCAGAGACAGTTAACCCTTATCATGCTGGACACGATTGAGTCTGACTTTGCTACCAGTGTAGATCATGATCAGCCTGCACATCTGTGCAGTCTGATCATGATCTGAACTGTTCGCCATTCAGTCAGTAACTTTTTGGTAAACACCACTTTTAAAAGTTAATGGTACTGTCCAAACTGAAAGATGGACAAGTTCATTCTAAAAATTTAGCAGGGTAAGGGTTAATGTTTGTTTGATGTGGCAGAGAACATGAGCTGTCTGTTATTTCTGCTTTCAGATCATGATGTTTGGGCTTTACTTGGTGCTCAGAAACGATTCATAGAAATTGGTCGATCAAATCAGAATAAAGGTGTATTCAATGAGAAGGGAGACTATCCTCTCGATTTTTCACATGAGAGAGGGAGTTACTTCCCTGCACAGGCAGGAACTAGTGAAAGAGTGACTGCACAGGATAATACATTCGTGCAAGGAATTTTGTCTCAGGGCGGAAACCAAAACAAGACTTACCAATCAAATACATTCCTACATGGAAATTTCAGCCAGTACGATGCAAGACCAAATTTTCATACCGGCTCATTTTTCCAAGGCGGATTTTCTCAAGGATTGCCATGTTCGGAGAGTTTTCCTCAGCCAAATTTTATGCAAGGTATTGATGCGACAGCAAACAATATGGGAAACCCGATGATAACAGTGCCTCAGACTAATATGTCTGTGTCACCCACAGGTGCGTCACATGACAAAAACAATGGCATCACGCAAAGTGAAGCTGATCTTATAAAAGAAATGTTAAATAGTACTCCAGTTCAGGAAGTAATAAACTCTTCAGGAAAATCTAGTAAGGAAAAACTAAAGAGTAAAGAAAAAAGTGAAAAAGAAAAAGAAGCATTGAAAAGAAAAAGGGAAAGAAGGCCAGAAACATGGCAAAGAAATGTGAAGAAAAAGTTAAAAACAGAAGGAAAGGCATATGTGAATGCAAAGGGTAAATTAGTTCCAGCAAAGTATATGCGAACAGTTGATTGTACAAAGTGTAAGCAAAGATGTACAGAGAAAATCTCAGAAGAAACACGAAAGAAAATATTTGAATGGTTTTGGAAGCTAGGATCTTACACAGCACAGAAGGAGTTTGTTGTGTCACGAGTCACGCAAGTGGCAACAAAAACTAGTAAACGGAGACACGTACACAGACTGTTTTCCTTTGAAATCAATGGTAAATACGAGTCTGTTTGTAAACCATTCTTTTCAAGAACGCTCGGTATCGGTGACAGTTACATATACAAAGCTTTTGAGCAGAAGGCTCGGGATTTGTTTGTTCAAGACGGGCGAGGAAAACATGCTCCTGTTAACAAAACATCGGAAGAACAAATCGACAGTGTACACAAACATTTAGATGCGTACTTAGCAGAATATCCCATTCACAGTCCGCTGCCAAAGAGCATTCATGCAGTGAAGTGGTATGATGAGTATTTAGCTAAGTGCAGCGAGGAAGACAAAAAACCAGTGTCAAAACACATTTATAGAAAGATATTTCAGGAGTATGTGAGAAAATATCCTACACCACCTGAGAAAAAGAAATCTGAGGATGGATCAGGAGAGTCGAGCAAAAATATACACAATGCAACAAATAATCTATCAAACTCATCATTTGATTCTTCATAAAGCATACTGCTGATAAGTCATTTAGAGTGTTTGGTTCATGTTGTTCTTGTTAGCTAACCTGAGCATGAAGTACTCATGTTGTGCTTTGGGATCCTTCGTTTCCCTTCGTCTGACTTTTAATGTCTCGATCAAGTTAGATTAATAGCCAAAACATACTACCTAGCTGGTCAAGAGTTTAAGATACTTGAAACTATAATGGGCCAGACTGTTGGTCTTGAATTATGTTTCTCTGATTAATAAAAAGAATCCAAGAACAAGGTATCTGCCAAAGAATCTGATGAGCAGATATAGAACCGTAATGTTTCTCTAGTTAGACAATATCAGGCCTGGGATTTTACTAGGCTGGACCTTATTTAACCCTTATCATGCAGGACACAATTGATTCTGCCTTTACGACCAGTGCAGATCATGATCAGCCTGCACATATGTGCAGTCTGATCATAATTGGCACAGTTTGCCATTCAGTCAGTATCTTTTTGGTAATCACCCCTTTTAACTGTCAATGGTACTGTCCAGATTTAAAGATGGACAAGTTCATTATAGAAATTTAGCAGGGTAAGGGTGAAGGCTTCTGACTGCAAATATTTGTCTACATAATTCAATCTAAAAAGAATGTTTTAGGCTTTAGAAAATGTTTTTTCAGGCTCATCATTTTAGATAGAATCCCAGGCCTGTTATTTCTGTATGTATACATGTCTGCAGTTTTTGTACCCGTATATTTCATAGATTGTTTCAGTAACATGATCATTGTTAAAAGTTGTGTACCATTTGCACATTTCTGATAAGCAATCCCAGATCATTTTTGTAATTGGTCAACTTGATTTAAAAAACAGTTCCATTTGACAGGGCTCATTTTGAGCTTTTCTGAAATATCTTTAAAAAATGGTTATGAATGTTTTAAATATCTTAAAAAACACACTTTTTTAGAATATTTTACTATATACTTAAATAGAAAGGTGTGGGAAGACAACACTTAAAATTTTGCTTATTCAACAAAGTTTGTGTAGTGAAAACACAGCCACTTTTTAGCTCACCTGAGCCAAAGGCTCATGGTGAGCTATTGTGACCGCTCAACATCCGTCGTGTGACGTGCGTCGTGTGTTGTCCGTCCGTCAACATTTTCTAAAAAAAGTCTTCTTCTTGAAAACCACTGGGCAGAATTACACCAAACTTCACAGGAATGATCCCCTTTCAAAATTGTTCAAAGAATTTCATTCCATGCAGAACTCTGGTTGCCATGGCAACCAAAAGGGAAAACTTTAAAAATCTTCTTGTCAAAAACCACAGGACCTAGGGCTTTGATATCTGGTGTGTAGCATCATCTCGTGGTCCTCTACCAAAATTGTTCAAATTATCCCCCTAGGGTCAAATATGGCCCGCTCCGGGGGTCACATGGTTTCTGTAGACTTTTATAGGGAAAACTTTGAAAATCTTCTTGTACAATACCACATGGCCTAGGGCTTTGATATTTGGTATGTAGCATCATCTTGAGGTCCTGTACCAAGATTATTCAAATTATTCCCCTAGGGTCAAATATGGCCCCGCCCGGGGGTCACATGGTTTATAAAGACTTATATAGGGAAAACTTTGAAAATCTTCTTGTACAAAACCACATGGCCTAGGGCTTTGATATTTGGTATGTAGCATCATCTAGTGGTCCTCTACCAAGATTGTTCAAATTATCCCCCTAGGGTCAAATATGGCCCCGCCCCGAGGTCCAAAGTTTTAAATAGACTTACATAGGAAAAAGAGTTTAAAAATCTTCTTGTCTGAAACCACAACACTTAGACCTTTGATATTTGTAATGTAGCATTGTCTCATGGTTCTCAACCAAAATTGTTTAAATTGCACCCCTGGGGTGAAAAGAGGCCCTGCCCTGGGGGTCCCAAGTTTTATATAGACTTATATAGGAAAAAGCTTTAAAAATTTTCTTGTCTGAAACCATACAACCTAGGCTTTTGATATTTGGTATGGTGCATTTTCTAGTAGTCCTCTACCAAAATTATTCAAATTATGCCCCTGGGGTTAAAAGAGGCCCCGCCCTGGGGTCACTTAGTTATTATGCGAGTTATATAGGAAAAAAAAAATACTTAAAAATCATCTGATCCTATTTCCAAGACTGTTTAATTATAATTACCTGATGACCCCAAGTAATATGATGTCACTTAAATGTGACCTTGACCTACTGACCTACTTTCTTGTTTTTTAAGATGCAGCCTTGAAATTTTGATGACATACACAGTTTTGTACACAAATTGTAAAACTGAATTTCATTGACCATGAATGTGACCTACTGACTTTTTTAATGTTTTATCATCATTTTGACATTAGAAACATGTAGATCATATTACTCAGGTGAGCGATCCAGGGTCATCATGACCCTCTTGTTATTATTTGAGATAATTCATGAATTTGGAGTAAAGAAAGTTTCATTAAGTACTGTCTGATTTGCAGAGTTTTGAATTTTTAAAGTGTATTGTATGTTCCATGGTAATATATATTAAATGATTTTTAATGGAAACATGAAAGTGAGGTAACATTGACTTAAGTACCATTTAATATTTTATGATTTAATGAAAAAGACATAGTTATACATGTGCAGCCGGTCTGTTAATGAAATGAGCCGCGCCATGAGAAAACCAACATAGTGCATTTGCGACCAGCATGGATCTTGCTGGTCACAAATGCACTATGTTGGTTTTCTCGTGGCCTGGCTCAAATATATTTTAGTTAAAAATTGTGAAATGTAATGTTCAGTGCTCTATATAATCTTCTGACCTTTGGGGTAATTACTCTTAGTTTTGAAAGGTGGGGGTATGTTGGAAAATACAGGCAAAGTTCGGGGGAGGTGGGGGTGAATAAGTTTTGCCCCACAGAAAATTATTTCCTTTCTAATCTACATCTAATCCCTATCATTGTCATTGGCTCTAGCAGTATGACTGTCAGTAGAAATTCATATAACGTCAAAACATCCAAGGACATCAAGTGAATTGTAAGGATAAGGAATGACATTATCCTTGTTGTCAGTGCTGAAATGTTTTCTGTTTTAAGTTGATTGAAAATAAAAAAAAATAGAGTAAAATGTGTTCATAGCTGTATAGAATCTAGCTGGGTAACAACAGAGAAAAGATTTAGTAATATGTTTTGAATTTCAATCAAACTGCAATACTTCAGTCTGTGCTTTTTTAACATTTGTAGTATCGAAACAGAGTCATATTTTACTATAAAGGTACTCTATTGCTTGCTACATTAATTTATGTAGATGCAGAATTCCTGAACATTAACAGAAAATGGAAATAGAAGAACAACAACTCTTTATGAGATATCATTATAACTTTTCGTATTACATTCATTAGTAAACTCCCTTGCCTACATAATTTTTTTTCAGTACAGTCTGCCTTGCAAAAAAAAAAAGAACATTTGAATAATGATTATTGTCAAAACATAAGGTATGTTTAGTTTATGTTGTATATAATTTATAGTTAACATATGATAGTACTCCATTTTAAGTTATGCATGGCAATGATAGTTTTATATTAAAAATACTATATTGCATTACAAATTGAATCTCCCATGATAAGTTGAATGGATCCTCATCTGTTTCTTTTGCAAATAGTCCATTATAATTATAAACATGCCAAACTGTGTTCCTATTTTTGGAATCGCTTTGTTTGTGGCATCTGGTACCTCACTGTCCCATCCCATCTAGGGAACCAGTGTCGATATCGTGTTGAAACTTACCGTGTTTGTAGGATCATAAGGCCTGCCCGCTTAGCTCAGTAGGTAGAGCGTTGGTCTACGGATCGCGGGGTCGTTAGTTCGATCCTCAGGCGAGCGTATGTTCTTAGTGACTATTTGATGAACAACATTGTTTCTGAAATCATTAGTCTTCCACCTCTGATTCATGTGGGGAAGTTGGCAGTTACTTGCGGAGAACAGGTTTGTACTGGTACAGAATCCAGGAACACTGGTTAGGTTAACTGCCCGCTGTTACATGACTGAAATACTGTTGAAAATGGCGTTAAACCCAAAACAAACAAACAAACAAAAAAGAATCATAAGACAAGTTCACATACCAGGTCCCAGAATGATTGACTTCTGTTTTGACTAACTCGAATCCTCTTTTTCACTTGGAAAATTTCCCCAAATTGACATTTCTTTCAATATTTTTGAAACCTATTTACGCATTTGATTGGAAATTCACACAAATGCTTGAGATGATAGTGTAAGTTCACACACCAAGTTCCATAACCCTGCTTTTTATTTTGACAGTATTATTCCCTGATTATTACCATTATAACCTTTTCAAAGAAAGCTTTTAATGGAGGTATGAAAGCTGTAGTTTTTAACTGGGTAGACTTGTCTTTGTTTTTCTTAACCAGTTATGCTTTATCTACTTTTCATAACATTCATCATTATGTTGATAATCAGTCCAATCCTAGAATGAATATTTTTACCAAAAAATTACTGTGGAATCATTTAATGTTTGTGGGGGACTAATTTTCGTGGTTGAGTCAATCTGCGAAATTTAGTCCCAACGAACAAGTAAAATTCCCACACATTTAAAATGATTTATGTTCAAAAGTTGATTGTATCATTGTTAGGCTATTGACCACCAACTTTTTTATGTCAGATCTTTATTAGCACAGTTACTTTACTGTAAAAGAAACTACCAATTTATAATATAATAATTTCTAAATTAATTATGTTAGATTTGTTTTGTAGAGTTTGTAAGGTGCCTACCTCGGTGAATTATGAAAAAGGAGAATGTTTCACTGCATGTCTTACATTTGGTGAAATAATTTATATTGTGGAGATATGATTTTTGTAGTTTTAGCAAATATTGCCATTTTTGTGATGTCTGTAATGAATTTGATGAATTTAAAATTTTAATAAAGCAACTGCAAATATTGGAATGTATTCGAGTATGTTGGGATTAAATTTCATGGATTGACCTGACCACAAAATTCTCGAAAATTATACCCTTACAAATATTAAGTATTTCACATTAGCTGTTTGCTTATAAATCAGAAACACACTTTCTCCATAAATGTCAACTGATCTATTTTCACATTTATTTGCATGCATTGATCAGTTTTCATTTACACACATTGTTATGTATGGTCCTTTATGTACACCATTGCACATTATCCATAACTTCCTGATTATGTCCCAAATAGTTGTCATATATCATGTATAGCAGGATAAGAACATAGTTCTTTTGTTGATCAAAGTCTTCTTACGGAATTAAAAAGTGTACCTATATCTGCATGTATTAATTTTTAAATAGCATAGTACTATTTTCAGTACTGTTGCAGACAGTTTTATTCTGTTTATGATAAGTTTGTTTTTGATAGTATGATATGAAAGTGAAGTATTAAAAAAAGTGTATATATAACTATGATAAATTGTTATTTTTACATACTCCCGTTATATAAAACCTCCATAAGAATGTGGCTCAGTTTGTTTGCTTGGCTGGCACTATTTGTGAAGTCAAGTCTTGCACTTACATTACATTGTGTAGGAAAGGTTGGTTCTACCCAGGTGCTGGTTGTGCCTGAAATAATACCAGGTCTTCCCCCACTATCAGAAGCTGAAAAGTCGACACATGACCTTTAAATGTCCGTGAACAAAATACAAAAAAAAATACAATAACGTTGAAAGAATATTCAAATATTCTTATTCAAATGTTTTCCTAGATTACTAGGTCAAATCGAATTGGAAGACAGTATTGCCGACTATGGAAGTGTTTACTGCTGCTTCTTTACCTAGCACTGAGTTTGAGGATGTCGGATAGCTAGAATTTGTGTGTTTGTTTGTTTTTTTGCGGCGGGGTGGGGGGGAGCTGGGGCTCTGGCCAAGTGGTTAAGGTGTCGCTGACTTCAAATCACTTGCCCCTCATCGATAGGGTTTCGAGTCTTACTCGGGGCGTTGAATTCTTCATGTGAGGAAGCCATCCTGGTGGCTTACAGAAGGCCGGTGGTTCTACCCAGGTGCCCGCTTCTTGTGATTAAATAACGTGCCTGGGGTCTTCCTCCACCATCAAAGCTGGAAAGTCGCCATATGACCTAAAATTGTGTTGGTGCGACGTTAAACCCAACAAAATAAATAAATCATTTGTTTTGGTTATATATTTGACAAATTGACACAATTTTGTTAGAAGGCAGGAAAGTCGTGACATAAACAAAATGTGCAGTACCATGAGAAAACCAACATAGTGCGTTTGCGACCAGCGTGGATCCAGACCAGACTGCGCATCCATGCTGTTCGCTTTCAAAGCCTGTTGCAATGAGAGAAGCCATAAGCGAACAGCATGGATCCTGACCGGACTGCGTGGATGCGTAGGCTGGTCTGGATCCATACGGGTCGAAACGCACTATGTTGGTTTTCTCATGGTGCGGCTCTAATATGCTTTTGAAAGTTCACTGTATATCTACCAAAATGCAGTATCTACATCCCTATATCCTTATAAATGATACAAATACAAAATGTATTTGTTTTTTGAATTAAAACAAAACATTCAGCTATATTTCCTGAGCTTTTGCACATGGGTAATGGTCTTAAAATGAATGAAATGATGTACTTCCGCCGTTCGATTTTGCGTGAGAAATTTGTTACATGTCACAGTAGTTTTAGAGTTATTAGATATTGCCAAAATATCGAGGGGCAGTTTGACGTTTCGCTTTTAGATGATTGTTCCATTTAGCCTGCTGGTGGCAAGTGATTTTGCCTTTGCGACCAGTGCAGGCTGATCATGGCGTGCACTGTTCGCTATTCTGTCAGTAAATTTTCAGTTAACACCCTTTGAATAATAAATGTTACTGTCAAAATTAAATGATGGACCAGTCCATTTTAGAAATATAGCAGTATAAAGGTTTAAAACACGCGAACATACATGTTTAGTGTCGACATCTGGTTGACTTTCGTATCATTTCTCTGTAATGGTACCATGTTGTCCCGGGCCAATTTGTGTATGAATAGGATTGAAACCACTGATCGTCAGAGGCGACTAATAGGGTCTGAACACCCGATTCTGCTGAATCTCTGATTCCAGCACGAATACAGTTTTTGATTTTGTACATCGTATTTTATTTCAGTGTAATTGAGATGTGATTTAGTCCTTTTTGGCACCATATAACGTGTACTGTGTCGATAGTCCGGAAACCCAAATTCAATAAAGTTTAATTAGGTTAAAATTCTCTGAAATGTACGGCAAAGTAACATAAAAGAAGTTTGACTGCTATTAAAGTGCAGTAGTTCTAGTATTCGTTTCCTTAACATTTGAATCGCGATTTTAAGATACGCGTAGTATTTCATTCAATTTTTAGCAAAATAACTTTAGATTTTGTCAGCACTTACTAGTATATATACATACGATAATGACTGAATCAGAAAATTGCTGACATTTTCAACACACTTGAATCATAAAGTTAAAGTCGCATAAAGTAAAGTATTAAAAAAGAACAAGCAGGCAGTCTAAACGTGTTTTTATATCAAGACCATCTGCTTAATTTCCTTTCTATGGCGATATATGTACGCCTCCAATCTTGTAAGAAGTGATTAAGACAGATTTATTAAGGGGAAAACTATAAATTTTTGAAATAATTTCCTGAACACAATTTTGCCTGCAAGAAAACCAGTTTACCGGTTATCAATGCTACTAAAACAGAAATATAGTCCGTATAGAATAGGGAAAATTGCTTTCAGTCATTTCTTGAAGATAATATTATATCCGCCGGGTAATCCTCGCCAAATTAAACCCTGAAATGACAGCCTTATGACCCACCGAGTTTGACTTATTGTCCCATTAACTCTTCTTCACTACTTTAGCATGTCATCAGATCTGTAGTATTGTCTTCAAGACGTGTCTAATTTAGTATTTAACTTGATAAAATGGCATGATGATGCATAGCGTCAGCGTGACATTTGAGCCGCGCCATGGGAAAACCAGCATAGTGCGTTTGCGATCAGTATGGATCCCAGACCAGCCTGCGCATCCGCGCAGTTTGGTCAGGACCCATGCTGTTCGCTAACGGACTCTCTGATTGCAGTAGGCTTTGAAAGCGAACAGCATGGATCCTGACCAGACTGCGCTGATGGGATTTTCTCATGGCGCGGCTCATTTTAAATTGAACAAGAATATATGCATGTACATACGGTATTTAGCGAACCTTTAAGGTTTAATATTAACTTGTAGTTTTTAAATTACATCTTCTTTTAAAAAAAATGAACATGGATTATGAATAACAAGCACGACAAGTGAAGATTTTAGCAAACCGTCTTATATCATGGGATCTGTGTTAAGAATCTTGCTTCATCAGTCCCAAACCATGAGGAGCTATTCGAAATGTATGGTTTTATGCCCCTGAAATACATGTATTTAATGGCTCTATATGTTTCCAGTTCGCTCGTTTCTGTCCATCCGAAACAGTTTGTGTTCCAGTCTTTTTATTCCAGTGAATTTAAACACAAATATTAAGCATGTTAATGTGTATCACGTGTAAGGTAAATTAAACATCCGAATACCATGATCAAGGAACGCAGCCGTCTCAAATCCTAACTCTTTAGAAGTGTACATGATTATTAATAAATAATTAAAACAAGTAAATCTTATACATGAACTAGTAGACATCGAGCCATGGGACCGTAATCTCTTTTGATAAAACGTTTTATTACCAAATACAATTAAGAAATTTTCATGACCCATAATCTTACTTAGTTTGTAAATATTATCGGAACCTCATAAAAGTAATGTTTTGGTACACCTTGTTGCAAAAGAGTTAGCTCTGTACCTTCAAGGTCATAGGCTAGGAACCTAGCCGTAAATTCCTTCTCAAAGGCAAAGATATGCCTTCTCGATTGCATTCGCCACTTACTTGTGGCATCTATAGTTGAATTTGAACAGTGGTGTAGAAGAACATAGAAGTGCCTTTATATTTAATATGAATATATAAATGAATAAAAGAAAGTATGTACCAACCATAGTAGTTTGCGTAGTGAAGTCAAAATTACTGAACGCATGAGTTACACCAATAATGCCAGTATTTATTATTAGTGGCATTAGATGAGTTCATAAACGAGTCAAAAGTTCTTGTGTTCGTCTAGATTGTAACAATCAGAACGACTTTGACACCAGTATCAAGGAATTTATTAAAACCGCATGTAGATTTTTTTTGTGAAATATCAGTATACTTACGAGAATATCTACTAAAATGATATCTTTTTTTTCCAGATATTATTGACATAGCCGGTACACAGAGGCTAGAAGACGTTGATGTTGGAAACGATGACGATAGTAACGACTACCTTCCTGAATATGATGAAGACACTGACACCGATGATTCGTTGCTCACCAAATGCGCAGTAGATACAGAAGAACCACCTACGCCTGTGGTTTTAGAAAAGTCAAAGTCTGCAACTGGAAGCAGTACAGACAACACAATGACAACGAGATCTAAGAAAAATTTTGAAAAGGTTTCTGAAAACAAGAAGAAGAAAGAGGTAGTAACTGTTAAGAAATCAGAAAGGTCGGAATCGCAGACAGATAGGTATCAAATAAAAGTAAATGTTAAGTCAGGCAGCACTGAAGTAAAAAGAGTAACAAAAAAGGAAGTAGAATCGCCTTTGAAAAAAACTAGGAACTCTGGAGTTTCTGGTGGAATAGATACAGATGAAGTCTATGAGGATACGTTTGAGAAAGGAAACAAAAAAGTTAATAATGGGAAGAAAAACATTCCAGTTCAGACTGTATCGAGAACATTTAACTGCAGGAGATGTAATGAACCATTTCCAACAACAGCTGCACATAACAAGCACCTGCGCTCAAAGGTGTGTTATATCAAAAACCATTATGATGAACCAATAGAAAATATCCTTTGTCAGCAGTGCAGTCTTAAATTTCCTCGGCAAGATTACCTGGAGGTTCACAGAGCTGTGCACGAGGAAACAGTACCGCGGAACTTCAATGTCAAGTTCAGTGACCTCTGCGCATTAATATGTGACATTGAAAAAAATGAAAACCAAACAAATTTAAAATGTAAAAGTTGCGGCCAGACATTTACAGAGAAGAGATTACTATTACATCATCTAATTATTATCCATGGTTTGACATACGAATGTCAGCTATGTGCGGAAATGTGCGAAACAAGACATAAATGTTGGTCTCATCAGCGTGCGCATGAAAACCAGACCATTAAAACAATGGACGAGTCTGTTTACCAATGCAAAATTTGCCTCAAAACTTTTATGACAAAACCAGACTTGGATAGGCATGACCTGAGTTTTCATCCAGGAAGCTCGGTTGTTTCGTTTCCGTGTGATCAGTGTAAAAAGATCTTTTCAAGTTCAGATTTTCTAACAAAGCACAAAGAAAGCACACATGCTAAGAAATTTGCTTGTGCGCACGAGGATTGTAATAAAGCATTTCCTACTGAAGATAAATTGGAGCAACACATGCTTGTCCACGGAGAAAGAAGTTTCATGTGTAGTATTTGTGGAAAGATTTGTACCAGCAAAGGGAATTTCCATATACATATGAGCGTGCATAACAGTGAACGTAACTTTGAATGTGATGTTTGTAAAAAGACGTTTAAAACAAAGGACGTATTAAATAAACACAAGAGAATCCATGGAAATACTCGTCAGTACTGTTGTGAAATATGCGGGTGGGGTTTTAATCAGTCGGGTAGCTTGCGTAAACACATGGACAGTCATCTCAATATAAAACGACACCAGTGTGATATATGTCTAAAGAAATTTTCTAATAAGGCTTCGTTAACTAACCACAAATTGCAAAGTAACCATTTTGTTGCTGGAGACAATAAGGACACGGAAAATGTAATGAAAGCAAAGAAGTGTGAGTACTGCGACAAACTTTTTCCTCCTAATTCATTGTATATGTACAAACGGCACGTGATTATTCACACGGGTGTTAAGCCGTACACGTGCGATTATTGTGGAAAATCTTTTAGTGATAGAAGCAATTTAAAATACCACAGGCTTATACATTTGGAAAACAAACCATTCTCATGCAAAATGTGCGGGCGTGGCTTTGTGCAAAAACGAGGATTGAGAAAGCACTTAGAGAGTTCCAACTCGTGTACAATATCAAATAATAGAGGGGCTGTGAAACAGGTACACATCGAAGAAACAGAGATGGAAGAACCAATGTCCGCTTTCCATACACCACAAACAGCCTCTCCAAATTCCATTGCTTCCGAAATGGTTGCTGTGCCAGCACCTTGTGAACAAAGCCTGCAAGGACAAGTTGCTATGCATTTCCAAGAAGGTTACACAGGTGACGCAATACAGACGGCAATGGCTATAGCTGGTGCTGGTGAACAGGACACAGAAATTCCTAGGAATGTAATGGATCTGTCAAGCAACTCTGGTACCGTGGATGCTGCATGGATGTATGTTAAACAATGGAAGTAAACTTGCTTGTTACGACAGGTTTAATAGTTCAAACAGTTTTGTCACATGATGCTGATGTTAATCTAAGCTTTAAGTGCTATGAATTACATTTTTCTAATTCAATTTTGTATGAAGTGTATTTACCTAGTAACTTTGTATAAGTGCACCCTTTCTAATGGGTGGAAATTATGAATTAATTTTTGAGGATTTTCTGTTATTTTTGCACATGGTGTTTTGTTGATACAGTACCTGTTGTAAGTACCTGCTGTATTAGGTGTCTGGGTTGTTTTCAAGCAAATAGTTAGATAAGATGAATGTTACAATAAATTGGACATGTTACTTAACATGTATGAAACTAAAATTGTGCAACAAGTTACCTAAAATTATGTAACGTTGGCAGATTCGTTAAAGAAATTTGATTTTTAATTTTTGTTGTATTGGAAGAAATTGTCGTTTTGTCTGAAGTAAATGTTAATGTTACTGACACATCGGTCAGTTTTGCAAAAATATAGCTGTTCTGAAGAGTTGGAATGCCAATAGTAAAGATTGGGTGAATAAATCACAAACGTATCTATGTCAATGCCGTTTTAGTACATGTACGAGTCTTGCAGTCAATAACCTCAAAACCCTTTAGTGGATGGTTTATTTTCTTTGACAATAATTTCTTCAATATATGTCTTTGATGATATATTTTCATTAGCACTGCAGTATGTAACAGTATGTAAGCAAAAATAATACTTCATGTAGCACTTGTACACATAGATTATATGGGAGATTATAATAACCGGTTATACAATTGTCTTTTCTTGATAGACGGTCTTAAAAATGAATGAATGCACCATGCTCTTGAATGTGAAATAAGAATTAGATAAGACGAAATGTAACGGCATAATTATTGGGATAGTGGTAAAAATGAATGCCAATTTTAAGTACGAGTGAAAATTATATATACTAGTAGTGCATAATAAATAAATAGTTATTGGTAAAAATTCATTTTAAGGTTACTACTATTACTAGTAAATTTAGTTTGAATTTTTAAAAGATTTTCTATTTTTTAGTTCATTTAACCCCTCAGATACAAAGTATATGACGCTATTTTGGACTTAACTGTTGGGAAGACATTCATAAAAATACAGGCCTGGGATTTTTCTAGACTGGTCCTGATTTCAGGCTTTAGACTGTCAGAACTTCCTTATATAACTCTATTGAAAAAGGAGATTTCAGACCTGAGAATGCAAATTTTCAGGCTTTTGGTACTTTACTGAATCCCAGGCCTGGTATTAATATCAACAAGACGACGTGCAGAACGCACAAGCCATGTCGCTAGGTCCAAGATGAAGGTCACATTTGGAAGTCAAATAGCTTACATATGTGTCTGCTCCGTATATTCTTAACTGTTAGGAAGATTTCCAAGTATCTACCTAATAAAGACGACGTGAAGTCACTAGGTTCAAGATCAAACTCATGGAAGTTAAAAGGTCAAATAGCTCCATACTGTCTAAACCTTGTGGAAGATTTCCATATAATAACCATCAAATATCGAATCCATCAAGAAGACACGCAAAAACCTAGGTCATTAGGTCTAAGGTCAATGTCACTGAGGTCGAAGATCAAATAGTTCAGAACCACTCCACATCTTAACCACTTGAAGAATTTCATAAAACTGGTATCAGTCGTTAACTTCATCAAGACGACTTGCATAGTCCAGGTCATAAGGTTTGAGAGGTCACAAATGATAGTCTTTAGTGATAGCTTTTCTATTGTTTTAATCTATTTTGTTTAAAATTACGAGTCACTGGTCTGTGGGAATTGCAAAAGATTATTGATTTCTGAACACTTATATTTAACAATATTATGTTCTCATCTTTGAAAAAGTTTATGTTTTCGTATTTTCATATTGTTTCGATATTGGTTTTACGGTCTTTCTTTTTTTTAAGTCTTGATGTTATTAAGTTTATCCGGAGATTATAGTCTTATGATTTTTCGAAGTGAAAGTGGTGATGCGTGCTATTTTACTAGATTTAAATCAACGAAAGACATAACTGTTAAACTAACCAAGATTGTTTTACTGGATTGGTTGAAGGCGGCCAATCCATATCCTCCCGGTTGGGTGATACGTAACATATAACAGTGTTTAACTGAAAAATAGATATGTTGGTCTATAATAATATGAATTGTTTGTTGCAGGGTGCATCGGAATGTCCGAGTAAAGAATTAAAATGCATAAAGATATTCAAATGCTTTGTTGATGATTCAAAATGAGGAATGAAAATATTAGGGAAAGAGGTTATTGTTTCTTTTTTCATTAATTTCGTATTATATCGCTGTTATTTCAGATGTACTTCAAGGTTATTACTACTTCATGGATTAAAATAAATTTATAGGAACCCAAAACAGTCGAACATTTCTTGTATTTATCCTTCTTTTTCCAGACTGGCTTTGTTATGTATTATGTATAATTTGTTGTATCCGTTTTTTAGCTCACCTGTCACAAAGTGACAATGAGAGCTTTTGTGATCGCGCGGCGTCCGTCGTCCGTCCGTTCGTGCGTCCGTGCGTCCATCCGTCCGTCCGTAAACTTTTGCTTGTGGCCACTCTAGAGGTCACATTTTATGTGTGATCTTTATGAAATTTGGTCAAAATGTTCATCTTGATGATATCTAGGTCAAGTTCGAAACTGGGTCACGTGCCGTCAAAAACTAGGTCAGTAGGTCTAAAAATAGAAAAACCTTGTGACCTCTCTACAGGCAATGTATTTCACAAGATCTTCATGAAAATTGGTCAGAATGTTCACCTTGATGATATCTAGGTCAAGTTCGAAACTGGGTCACGTGCCATCAAAAACTTGATCAGTAGGTCTAAAAATAGAAAAACCTTGTGACCTCTCTAGAGGCCATATATTTCAAAAGATCTTCATGAAAATTGGTCAGAACGTTCAGCTTGATGATGTCTAGGTCAAGTTCGAAACTGGGTCACGTACCGTCAAAAACTAGGTCAGTAGGTCAAATAACAGAAAAACCTTGTTACCTCTCTAAAGGCCATATTTTTCATGGAATCTGTATGAAAGTTGGTCTGAATGTTCATCTTGATGAAATCTAGGTCAAGTTCGAAACTGGGTCACGTGCTGCCAAAAACTAGGTCCGTAGGTCTAAAAATAGAAAAACCTTGTGACCTCTCTAGAGGCCATATATTTCATGAGATCTTCATGAAAATTGGTCAGAATGTTCACCTTGATGATATCTAGGTCAGGTTCGAAATTGGGTCACGTGCCTTCAAAAACTAGGTCAGTAGGTCAAATAATAGAAAAACCTTGTGACCTGTCTAGAGGCCATATTTTTCATGGGATCTGTATGAAAGTTGGTCTGAATGTTCATCTTGATGATATCTAGGTCAAGATCGAAAATGGGTCACGTGCCGTCAAAAACTAGGTCAGTAGGTCAAATAATAGAAAAACCTTGTTACCTCTCTAAAGGCCATATTTTTCATGGGATCTGTATGAAATTTGGTATGAATGTTCATCTTGATGACATCTAGGTCAGGTTTGAAACAGGGCCATGTGCGGTCAAAAACTAGGTCAGTAGGTCTAAAAATAGAAAAACCTTGTGACCTCTCTAAAGGCCATACTTGTGAATGCATCTCCATAAAAATTGGTCAGAATGTTCATCTTGATGATACCTAGGTCAAGTTCGAAAGTGGGTCACGTGCCATCAAAAGGTAGGTCAGTAGGTCAAATAATGAAAAAACGTTGTGACCTCTCTGGAGGCCATATTTTTCATGGGATCTGTATGAAAGTTGGTCTGAATGTTTATCTTGATGACATATAGATCAAGTTTGAAACTGGGTCAACTGCGATCAAAAACTAGGTCAGTAGGTCTTGAAATAGAAAAACCTTGTGACCTCTCTAGAGGCCATACCCTTGAATGGATCTTCATGAAAATTGGTCAGAATGTTCACCTTGATGATATCTAGGTCAGGTTTGAAACTGGGTCACGTGCCTTAAAAAACTAGGTCAGTAGGTCAAATAATATAAAAACCTTGTGACCTCTCTAAAGGCCATACTTTTCATGGGATCTGTATGAAAGTTGGTCTGAATGTTCATCTTGATGATATCTAGGTCAGGTTTGAAACTGGGTCAACTGCGGTCAAAAACTAGGTCAGTAGGTCTAAAATTATTTAAATCTTGTGACCTCTCTAGAGGCCATATTTTTCAATGGATCTTCATGAAAATTGACCTGAATGTTCACCTTGATGATATCTAAATCAGTTTTGAAACTGGGTCACGTACGGTCAAAAACTAGGCCAGTAGGTATAAAAATAGAAAAACCTTGTGACCTCTCTAGAGGCCATATTTTTCATGAGATCTTCATGAAAATTAGTGAGAATGTTCCCCTTGATGATATCTAGGTAAAGTTCAAAACAGGGTCACGTACCTTCGAAAACTAGGTCAATAGGTCAGATAATAGAAAAACCTTGTGACCTCTCCAGAGACCATATTTTTCAATGGATCTTCATGAAAATTGGTCAGAATTGTTATCTTGATAATATCTAGGTCAAGTTCAAAACTGGGTCACATGAGCTCAAAAACTAGGTCACTATGTCATATAATAGAAAAAACGACGTCATACTCAAAACTGGGTCATGTGGGAAGAGGTGAGCGATTCAGGACCATCATGGTCCTCTTGTTGTTTTGTTTTGTTGGGTTTAACGTCGCACCGATACAATTTTAGGTCATTTGGTGACTTTCCAGCTTTAATGATGGAGGAAGACCCCAGGTGTCCCACCATGCATTATTTCATCACGTGTGGGCACCAGGGTAGAACAACCGACTTTGTTGTAACTGTAGACAAGTGATCAAGGTCGCTGATTTCGAATTATTTGCCCACACAGGTGTTTGTTTGAAACCTCGCTTGGGGTGAAGATTTGTTTTCATGTAAGGAAGCCATCCAAGTTTCTTATACAGAGGCCCACCCGTGCCTGAACCGAGGACCCGCTAGGCAGCTGGAATCCTCCTTCACCATCAAATACTGGTGACGCCATATAACCTAAAATTGTGTCGTTGTGACTAAAAACTATACACTTATCAGAATAAGATTTTTTGCCCAGGGTCTTCTGTTACTGTGACAAATTGATTGGGTTGCCTTAATGTTTATTACTCACAGTAATACAGGTCCACTCCATGCAGCATCGTCATTTCGTTTATAGATTAGTGTGTCAAAGAAGAGTTTCTACTTATTAACAAAATGCTGTCAGTGGCCATCATGCAATCCTATAAATGTCACTTCTCAATGTCAAATAAACACTTACCAACCCTTAAATAAGACGTAACTAACGAGTCCTTGTCACCTCACAAAGTTCATGACGTGTTGTTGTTTAGGTTTTCGTAGGGCCTGCAGTCAAATACATTTTATTTATCTTTGTTTGACCCAGTTTAGTGAAAGAATTAATATATATCTAGACAGACGAGTATTATACCTTATTTATACAGCAGTATAATAATGCCTAACAATGTAATATGCAAACAATAAAAATACAAATCTAAAACAACTGCTATATTAATTATATAAAATAAAAAAATAACGAGACATTTTTCATTTTGCTTGTCTTTAATATCTGTTTATCATTCACTAATAAAATTAGCACATTCAAAAACAATTTAAAGGGGTAGTGGAAGAATTTTAAAATCGGCTAAAAAAGAGAAAGTTATAAATATTTCAATTTTTGATAAGTTGACAACCCATTCTGTTCCTCATTTGTTTATACTTAATTCTATACATTTAAAACCAAAGACATGAATTTGCAAGAGAACGAGGAAGCCATCCAACTGTCTTACGGAAGTTCGATGGTTCTACCCGGATGTCCACTCGTTCCTGAAAAAAATGCGCATATAAACAGTGACATGCAATGTCAGAAAGGTCATATTGAAGGTTATTTCATGGAAGTAATTTGGACAAATTCTTTTCATTCAAATCATTTAGGTCGCGGTAAAGTTAGTCTACCATGCACCGTCCCCCAGATCCCTACATCAACTCCACACCCTGACAAGTTTTTCATATGTTTCAAAGTATTGTGCAGAACAAAACTGTTTGAAAATTAAAAGAAAAGTTCCCATGAATAAAACATAGTAACTATTCATTTCCATATTGACGATAACCCTTCTTATATTGTTCATTTTTGTGGATAAAACGATAAAAAACGGTACCAACATTGTGCTTAATTACTGCCTTTTATTAGAAGAATTTAGAAGATTTTTTATGTTAATAAAGTAATTTACATATTTATGAATGTTTATGAGAATGTTACAAAATGGCAAAATAACACTAACTTAGTTTGAAATTAAACTTTATGTACCAGGTCTTAAGTCCCTCGGTATTTTCGTTGCTCTGGAGGTAAAATATTTACCCCGAATTAGGTATTTGAGCTTATTTGCATAAATGAAGCGTGCCCTTTAAAGCATAATTATTTCAAGAAATTTAGGAATTACATACAGATATAACCTCTTTTGATAGTTGATACGGAATTGCATTGTCAAGGAAAGAAACCACTACCAAATTTTACTGAAATCAAGCAGACTAATAATTCTCAATTCTCATTTGTTTCAGTAAGAAAACGAAGTGCATAACACTTACTTATACAGTCAAATATTTAGTAGATAATATTTTCTAAAAGAGGCCTTCTTGAGGAATAACTGGGCCCGGAAAGGTAACAAGCTGTGTCATACCAAAATGTTCAGGGTACCTTGTAATTTTTCAGAAGCCCGGCAGGTTTTTTTTAGATTTTGGTGCGGGCCGAGAAATCCAAGATGGACGCCGTTTATCAAACATTATCGTCATCAAGTCATTCGTGTATTGCGTAAGTCATCAAAATCATGTACTTGTAGAGTCCTGCGCTTGTCTACACATGATGGAAATTTTACTTTTATTATAAAAAGGATTCACTCATGCTTTTCTGGGTTTTGTAGAATGTATTACATTTGCAAAATTACGTAAATATTGTATAAAGCACTTTATCAAATTTACACGTTATTATGGAAGTGATATGCGTGCTTAAAACCTAATAAATACAGAACTTCCAAAACAATCGTAGTCAAAATTATGGCCACCATGTAGAAAATGAATGATCGCTTGAATATGACTGTTCAGAAAAAATGAAGATATTGTCCTGGTAACACACAAACTGGTTTAAGTTTTCTTGACCACAAACACGTTTTCTATCTTCTTAAAATGATATTTTTCACTGACCAATGTATTTTGTTAGGACCTAGGGGCTGTTCACAAAACTTCGTAAATTCATCCTAAGTATGGACTATTAAAACACGTTTATTTTGTATGATATAACTTGTATTGTTTAAAAAGGTACTGTAAATTCAGTTTTAGGAAAACTACCTTCAGATTCTAAATAAAGCCGAATATTTAAAATGATGTTCGTGAAACGTTCTAACTTTGTCCAAAGTAGGCTTCGTGAAAATGGCCCAGGTGTGCATCATTCCGATATAATATGCTTCCTGCATTTTAATATTTTATTTTTAAAATATAAGAATTAAGGACAGATAATTCTTGTCAAATAATGGTCATTTTAGAATGATTTACTGTTTCCGTGAACGGACCTGTATAGATGTACGGAATTTCGGTCATCTTTCAATAGAAAAATGTAATTTAACAACCGTCTATGTGAATCGGAGTTTGTCGAAATGTAAGTTATGTTAAAATGATTTCTTTTGACCAGTCAAAGGGGTAAGTTCACTAATGGTCAAAATTTGCCCAATCTCAGAAACAGATAAATTACACACATCTGATAGAGCAATATATATTCTGTTCAAATACCTGACTCATTTCCAGCTGAAGGACATCATAATGGTTGCTATGGCAACAATGCTAACTACCTTAAAATCCGTTTTTACTGCAAAATTGGCATTTAATAATGTGTTACTAAACAACAAACACTGCTGTTATAAACATTAACAACACAACACTGATGAATTGCAAGTCGCTTCGATTTCCATCCTATCTTAGGTTATGTTGCTATGGTAACCATGCATATTTGAGACAAAACATTGTTTCAGTTCTCATTATTACAACAGTAGATGCCCTGTACAAAATTAAGCAGACTATAACTTGTCATGAAATAATTATCAGAATGATTTGTAAAATAGCAGACAGTCAAATAATTTGATACTGTCATGGTAACAACAATGTCAGTATCATTGAATATTTCACTTAGAGCTAAATTACCCTTTTTCTCGATCCTAGGACCTTCAGTACGTGAAGCGATCGCCCTACCACTGAGTCACGTGGACTACCAACAGTTACACGTGTAAAACTAATATATATTTCTAATTGGCTCTACCTATAGCAGTCGTCTGTCATTTCCGGCGGAAAAACAATTTGTGTGAGTTTTTATATGGTGTTCGTTATTGGGGTATACATTTTATGACATAATATTTTATTCTTATTTACATTTTAAATGAAATTAGGGCGACTCCAGAATTAACTGTATGGGTGTGCCGGACGGCAATTGAATTGACGGGTGGTGGGGTCCACTGTAAAATCATAGTTACGGGTGTTGGGTTGATTGTAAAAATATAATAAATATGGGTGGGCGGGTGTTTGATCACCTCTCTTAATAACTTAGAATATTTTCCTTTCTTTTTAACTAGAAGTCGCTACTTTACACGGATCGCAATTTTTACAGCACTAAATTAAATAAATGTAAAAAATATTATCATTTTTATTTCTGTTCATTAAATATTTCATTTTTCTGTCTCGTTCCCGTTGAATTAACAGTCAGCGTCATGAATCACCGAAAGTGTGTCCATCAACATTTCCTGACGTAACAGAATCGTGTCACCGATTATGTACGATACCTCGCACTTGTGTAGAATTCAATAAAACCCGTGAAGACCGATTGATAATTCCATTTTTTTTCCCCGCCTTTCATTCACACTCGTGTATTCTGACAAGCACATGACGTTTGTTATGCCACCAGTTACGGATGTTTCTCATACGCCGTGAAAAGAAATAGTAATCCACCGACAATTTTTGACAGTGAAGTCTTTCTGTCAACAAACTATAAATAACTACGGTATATCCACAAACGGATGTATACTTATAATAGATAGAAATATGTCCTTATCATATGCGAAACTTTAAGTAAGGTATGGCCCAGTGGATGTGTTGGCTCACGCAGGCGATGTGAGTTCGAAACCAGTGGTAGGCGAGGTATATTTTATGTATTTTTCATTGTAGCAAAATATATATTATTTGGAAGACCAGTTACATTTGCTTTCCTTGATTTGGAAATAAATATGTTTTTCTTGTTAGTTTTTTTTTAATTATCAGCCAGTTATCTTAATATGAAGTAAACCAAATGTTAATGCAGCATATGCCTGTCTCACCGTCAGTCCATTGTGTTTTAGAATATATATTGCTTTCTAGTTATTCTCAAAAGGCTCGTTACAGTTAAAAACGTGTTCATAGCCATTTTAGCCATTATATGACGAACGTTTTCTACACAATTTGTTCTGGACGCATAATTCGTGAAGCACTAGAAAATCAAGATAACTATATAGTTGAATAAGAAAAAAAATGTGCGGGAAAAAAGTTCCGCCGACCGGATTCGAACTCGGTATCTTTCGGTTACTACGACAGCGCCGTTATCCTCTGGGCTAGATATCCATGCAGGCTATAGGTACAGTAAAGAAACATAATGATAATCCAGTACAATATAAGGTAAACATTGGAAAGTAAACACAATATGACGTCACTGTCAGGTATCCCTGGTCTAATAGTAGAATGAAGCTAAATGAAACCGAGGCAGGCCGAAACGAAAACATGTGAGAATTGAGTAAGAAAAAATGCATGAAGATCAGTCGAATTTTTTCATGTTCGCACAAATATTTTAAACGGTCGTACAGAATCCACTTAAAATCGTATTTAATAAATCAATGCTACCGATTTCATTATTCAGTGCCGACGTAAATAACATATCGTCATCATCCATATTTGCCTGGGGTATTTCAATATATTTGTGAAGCACTAGCCGATTAGGAAACCTTATTTACAAGAAAATGTGTAAGTCGCTAAGAAAACCAACATCATAATATTCCCAACAATAATTCTCGTTTATAATAATTATGGGAAGTCACTAATGTCGCACACAATCATATTTACTGCAGTATTACGCAAATGTTTTCTTTACTGTTATATGTGGCCTTACATGTAATTGAACTATTTAAACTGTTCATGCGCGGTTTATCTATTTTTCTGTCGAATTGTTCAGTTAATTCACATGCGTATCACTGCAAAGTTAAACTATAAAATAGTGGACATCAATTTCTTTAAAATACTTGCATGATTTATGTTGAACATGATTAAAGACAAAAGCCACGTATACATTTGATTTGCAAGGTGAACTTATCTTCTAATAGTTTCCAATTATATTTTGCCCACAGATTAATGCAAATGATAGACAGACCTATCAGAAATAAGTGCATTCTTGCAGTTTAAAGTATTAATGACAAAGCCAACATCGTAAAAAAAAAACTTTTTCAAAACTTATTTTAAGTGGAAGTAAAATAAATGTGACCTGCGTAGTATGTCATATCTTTTCCTAAACCTTACCATTCTTAATTATTTCCATTATACGTTAAACAGTATGTGGACAAAAAGATCACACGAGTTGTTACTTTAGCGTTTAGCCATTTAAAGGCACTGACCTCCAGATTTTCGCTTAACGTTTGGTCATATTTTGAACATTAGTACACGAGATTTGTTTCTAATCTGTCTTAAAATGCAAATCGAGAGAGAGAGAGAGAGAGAGAGAGAGAGAGAGAAAAAACATGTTCGAGTTGGGAATCAAACCCGGGCCGCCGCGGCAATAAAATTTTTCCTGCGGTCCCTGGTCAATACAACACTGAGAAATATGCGCGTAACGGTCGTTAAATAAATATTTTTAAAGGCAGTTTACCTACAGTGTACCGATATTTTGAACGGAAAAAAATCGCAAAATCAACTAATTCTTAGGTGTTTTTTTATAACATATATAGCAATAGTTTTCTGATACCTATTTTTTTTCTTTTTTTGTTGTCGTACGATCTAGAGGTCAGTGCCTTTAAAAACAAATAAAACATGTTCTGTGTGAAATCATTATTCTAAAACCGGTTGACAAAATTTCCATAAATCATGTCCAAAGAAATGACAAGCCTTATCGGCGTTGGGGCATGATACCCGTATGTTTTAATGACTGGACATGATTTTTCCGAAACCATATTTCAGTAGAAACTGTTAGATCGATATATACATTTTCGTACATTGTTCGAAGATTTTCCTAATGTTTGGTTGAACACACCTACATATGTGAACGTAAAGATGGAAACGTGAATAATAAAAGAATAAATATGCGTAAATATCGGGCCTACTTGATAGAACCGGAAGCAGACGTTTCTTCTTTGTATTTTGGCGGGAAAACTGCACGTGCCTTTAAATGATGCTCCTTCGGTAATGACTGCGTGCTTATAGAAAATTAAGTATTAACGTTATATTTTCGCGTCACCAGAAACATCACTGTGTTAAAACTTTCATGTAATTCTAAACAAAATGCTCTATAACCAAACGACAATGCATGCTTAACAGCTTATATTTATATCGTGTATGTAGATCTACGTCCGTGACAGGCTCTTACAATATTTTTCATTCGAGTTCTTAATATTATATTTATGTGTTCAACTTTTAAAAAGAAAGGATGTTTACGTTTAAACACTAACAGGCATGTGATGACGATTGTTTCACCGGTAAACGAACATGATTTACGGATGAGCTTATAAATCAGGTGGGTGGGGTATAGACATTTTTCTGCTCCACCTGGAAACGTATTTTATCAAATGTCAGCATCAGCGCATTTGTGTACCAAACTTATACTCGTATACATTTGTAATGGGGGAAAGTGTTCATTTGCATCAGTCTCTGGACAAACTCCCAGCAAGAATAACAAACGTAGCTATTCGTACAGCACCCCCGCACGGAAATAGGGGTGTGTGTAAATGTATACACGTGTACACTGGCTATGTAAGTACATATACGTAAACACAAATACATGTAAAAAAATAATAAAATGGGTGTAACAAACGCATACAAACTTACTTGAAGAAGGAACACAACAGATGGACAGTGGTAAAACTACAGCTGGAGAGTTTAGAATGGTTTAGAAGCAGCAGTTGTCGAACAAACAAGACATGTAGAACATTTAATTTCAAAAGTCGACAGGCCATGAAGGGAGAAACTATGTTATTAAGGTAAATGAAATGTAGTCTCGCGTAAGAGATTTGCATTTATTATTGTTAAACTTCATAAATCCGTTCGTGTCAATATTATGTCTAAACAATATGTAGAACAATCGCAGCAAGGTTTCATTTAGAAGAAAGGGCGAGCATATATTTCTAATAAGGTATATTATAAATCAATTTATCAAACACTTGTTCGCACAAATAAAACGGAGATTATAGCCTGACATTATTTTGTCTTTAACTAATAGAATGGATTGGATGAAATGCTATTCGCGGACAAAATGTATCAACTGGATAAGGATCCGCTTAATGACATCATAACCGGTTTGAGGGAATATTGGTTGCCTTTTCATTTGATGTTTGTTATCTACGATTCAATTTAAACGTGTTTCTGTCTTGAGGATCAAGGCATACTTTCTGAAATATTTCAGAAAAGACAAAGACTGGGGATGTTTGTTTTAAAGAAATAGTATGTTTGCTACTGAACATTCCAAACCAGTGGTTTTCCTTATCCTCATTGTTATAGATATTCATGTGTCTTTGCACCTCGTGTACATACCAATAATGTACTCCTCAATATTTATACATGCATGCAGAGTTTCCTTTTTAGTAGCTGCGGTTTAAGAACGTGATTTTCCTATTCTATCTTTGTCCCCGTTTTATTGCGCTTTTTCAGTATGTAAATAATTTAAATTTACGTTTGTCTTTTACAATGGAAACTCAACGTTCTTTTTGTTCAACTTATTTGATTTAGTATTATATTGTAAGTCTTGCAAAAATGTGTTCGCTGCCTTTTGAAAATAAAATATAATGTACATGCTTCTAGTCCGGTAAGATTTATTTCTTTATGTATTGTGCATTTATGTTTTACTGTTCTGACACCATTTTATTAATTACAATAAATAAGGAACAAACGATTGTACCGTCTCAATCATTTCTCCCTTGAGTTCTTGAAACTGACTGTAATATAGTTAACTTTATATAAATTTGTGGCCTACACCTCAACACTTAACATCAATAGATTTTTTCCGTCCGTAGCCATCTTGTACTTGGATACTAACTGGAATTGCTCATAATTATATATGTTGAGTTTGATTAACCATCCATGCAGACATGTCATTCTGCTAATAAAAGAAAGTATCAAGTTAGACTTTCTACCTATCAGTAAAAAGCAACCAATGACGGGTTTGTAACACAACATTTTAATGAGACGTTTCAAACTTTGGTGTTAGCAGGTAGCTCATAAACGTGTTAACAATGTAGTATACTTTTATGTGAAATACTGGTCTTTACAAGATATGTTCAAATGTAAACAAAAGATGGCGCAAACAATAGGCTATATCTGTGTGTTTTGGATTCACAAAAAGTGTTCAAGTCTAAGCGAAAAATGGCTAACAAATGTGTCTGTCAGTGTATTTATAAATATAGATTATCTTCGGTTGATTGATGGTCATCACAAGATGTGTTCAAGTGTTTTAAACATAGGCTGTTTGACAAAGTTGTCTATGTAAATATGTAGTGTATATTGTATGACATACTGGTCATCGTCGCAAAACGTGCTGTGTTATGGTTCAAATAGGGAGCTGCAAGCAATAACGGCAAAATATTGTAGTCGTTTATGTTGCTTTCAACTGTTTTGAGCTTGTTCATGAATATCATAAATAAATATTGCGAGTGGTTAGCAAGTCATGCAGCATTTTATGAAACATTTTGATGTTTTGATAAGGACGGAGATGAGGTGACCTGACATAATTTTGTCTTTAACCCTTATCATGCTGGACAAGATTGAGTCTACCTTTGCGACCAGTGTAGATCATGATCAGCCTGCACTGTTCGCCATTCAGTTAGTATCTTTTTGATAAGCACCACTTTTAACAATTAATGGTACTGTCCAAATTGAAAGATGGAAAAGTTCATTTTAGAAATTTAGCAGGGTGAGGGTTAACTAACAAACTCTAACAACAGACTGCGACTGTGCCCTTCTCTCTTGGAGCAAATACTTTTGAAATTTACAATTAAACAAAGCTGCTATTAATGCATTTTTAGCATAATTACGTTCACATCCATAATAGATATTGCACGATTTTTGCAATATTTGCCTTTCTCAATAAAATTGGCAGTCATTTTAAGAGTAAAAAATCTAGATATCTGAGGCAGTTAATAAAATCAGCAAAGGAAGTAAAGGTCATAATCCTTAACACATATTTATAATGATTTCATCTATTAGATAACAACAATAAAAAAGGGAAAAAAACAAGAAAAAAAAAAACGATTTTTAGCAGTAAACAGGGTGATGAATTGCTTTGTGTGAAAAGCATCTATACGGTGAGGTAGGGTTTCCGCGCTGTTATAATTCATTTATACCTATTGGTTCTGTGTCGTTGGTTTACGTAACTGTAATATGTTCCAGTTGTAAAATTTGTTTTTGTTTGTTTAAAAAACTGTTTTCCTTTATCTTGTTGTGTGTCATAGGTTAGACAATTGTCGAACCTGGGCCTTTCGCCTTTTCAAAAACATTATATAGGCATTTATATCAACTAGGCCTTTTTCTGTTTAAAGTGTTTCCAGGTCACATATTTATCTGTTGTATCACCTAGTGTTTTGTTGATAATACATTAGAAAGGAGGAAGATGTTTTGCGAATTGCAATTACATTTTTCCAAAGAATAAATATGACAGACATTACATTATTTCGGGCCTCATGTGGTTCTGGGACGATCTGTGTATAAAAAGAATTGGAACCACTGCCTTACCCTTGCCTGATCGTAAGAGGCGACTAATAGGGTCTTAACACTTGGTTTTGCTGCAACTCTGTGATTCCAGCAGGTATGCAAATTTTGATTCCATACCTCATGTTTTTATTTCGATGTAAATGAGATGTGAGACCAAAATTTGTAGTCCTGTTTGGCGCCATATAACCTATACTGTGTGGGTGCGCCGTAAAACCCAAATAAATGAATGAATACAAGATTTCGAAAATGGTGTATAAAATTATACGAACCTTCTCCCTCACAGCAAGTTGACGAAACCAACCATCATTTTATATCAGTCAGTTTTACAGCCTAGGTGAGCTTTAACTTAACCTATTTAGGGATAGTTTGAATACTGCTTATGTTCATTAACATGATTACCAAACATTCTCTCAGGTACTGTTACAGTTTAAATAACATTTTATAGCTTTAAAAAAAGGTGTTCCACTGCAAATACTGGTTAGAACTGAGAGTTTGTTTCCGAGACTTGTATTAGCATTAAATATGCATATATTTCAATATAAAAGTGTTTAATTTCAGTAGAATGGAGCTGAATTAAACTTAAATAATTATGCTGTTTTATTGTTACTGATCTGTCTGTGTTTTTTTTTTCGTAAGGTAATAGCAAGCTCGAAGAGCAGGCCCAAAGGGCCTGCTCGAGGATCGAGCTTTACGGTAACGCAAGTATACTTGCACACTTGGTGATGGATTTGAAAAGTTTCGTCGGAAGTTTTCAAAAAGCGCACCCTAGCGGATAGGTGCTCACAGGAAGTACTTCTTTCCGGAGTGAATTAAGAACTTCATTCAATTGCTAAAAATATTCATCACTCAACAATAATGAAAGAATGATTTCCAGTTGTTTGAAAACAATATTGTTTTCATTTAAAAAATCAATCATCGGCCAGAAAATGGAAAAAATGTCATTAATAAGCAGAAAGAAACGGGAACGCGGTAATGACGTCACCGTGACACCGGTTTCCCATAAATTTTGCAACGTATGATATTCACTGTAACAGTTACAGGTATGGTGACACTAAATGTAGACTTTTCAAGTGAATAGGTTCTCCTGAATTCTTGTGACTAGTGAATAGTTTCTTTGTGACAAATAAATGATGCATAATATTTTTAGCTAAATCCGATTTCTTTGAGCTCGCTTTGAGGCTTTGCCTTATTTCATATTATTTAAATATTTTCATTTGATCTATGTTATTTATGCATTGTACGATTTTATCAAATAAAAGATGAATAAAATACGAAGACAGGCTTAATCATTCGTTTATTTTATTTTTCCCACAACATAATTAGATTTTTCCGTGAATTGCCCATATATCGTATAGTAATTTTTGTTCACCCCATTCACTTGATTTTCATGCGGACATGTTCATTCCGTTAATCGAAGAAAGTATTAAATAAGAGTTTCTACTTAGCAACAAAAAGCTGTCAGTGGCCGGCGTATAATCAAATAAATGTCACCTCTCAACGTCCAATAAACACTTATCAAGCATTTTAATCAGACGTTAACGATTTGTCTATCCAAGAAAAGCTCATGTTTTGCATTGTTGAGTCAGTTGGCAAAGGATTGCCATAACACGTTCTGTAAAGCAAGATGACGTCAATGGATATGGATTTTGAAATTGTTTTCGACTATTATAGTAGGTCTATCATTTATACTAATAATGATCATTTAAATGCAGAAATTAGGACGGCGATTTAAAGACATATCCTGGAATAAGTTGTAGCGCACAGAATTTTGCTTGCATGTTGTTGTTGTTGTTTTTCATATATGATAAAACGAAAAAAAAAAACAAATTTCATAATTATCGGTCGACATGCTATCTTTTGTACTTGTCTGTTTTTAGGAGACCACTGACAGGCATATATCTGCAAAAAGATGAAAATACATCTGTAATCAAAATGCATAAATCATGTATCATACATGTACTTGATAATAGAGATGCCAATAAAATCTGCGAAATGATCCGCTGGAAGCATAAAACTCAACCAAGCAATATAATAGCAGTCATGATTTGACTGGGTTTGTTCATGATAGGTATTTAAGTGTGCAACATCTCCCATACCCCGACTCCTACTCCCACTAGAACCGGCTTAACGGGATTCTATTACTGTAACAGTAATACTGAATGCCCTCCATGAACGAAAAGGATCAGGAAATATAAAAAAAACACTGAATACAAGTACGGGAGACTTTTACACTTATAAGACTGATGTTGTGATAATTAATACAATTTATGAGAAGATCATTTTGAAAGCATACTAGTAAAACAAAACCAAGCAACATAATATCAGATTAAATTCTATTAGCCTACTGTACCAGTTACACTGAATCCTTTCCATGACCCTAAAGGCCCGGAAAATAAGTCCAAGTTCGAGGAGACTTTTTACAGCCACCTCCCGACTCTTTAAGACTTTAAGGCTATTGTGGTTATGATACAAATATCCTTGTAATATTTTAGTTTAAAAATTATTTGTTGAATTTTGATATCAGCCACAAGGGTAGTCAGTGTGTAGATCTGGAGTATCAGTTATTCTGGGTAAAATATTAATGTTTCATTCTGGAAAAAAGGAAGATTTTTAAAATTTCATTACAAATTCTGCATATCCTTAGGACTTCGCCAGGCATATATATGTTTTTGACAACACAGAAAATGACGTCATTCGACCTTCAGCTGTCACCTCGTCTAAATGTATGTGCGTGGACTTCTTCTCTTTTTTTCTTCTTTTTGCTATTGGGGTGTCAATTTTCAACATTTTCTAACGAATTGAAATTACATGGGCTTTAGTACGGTATGTCAGCTTTTCATCTACGAAAATATGTTTGAGCTCGAGATAAAACACAAATCCCACAGGGGTCCGTAACGGACCAGGGGTACATCGATAATTTTGGAACTTCATCAAATCGCTCAAAAGGTCGTTCTTTGATGTTGTCTGAAAGTGTCAGTATATGCCTTGGATGTAAGATACAACCGTATTTGAGAGCTGCAGACCTAGACATTTCGGAAATATTTTCAAAATAAATTTCGTGTAATAAATGTTGATTCTACGGAAGCGTGAAAGGGCCATCAGACGCTAATACGTTTTAATACGTTATGGCTGCGGAAAGGATATGTGATTTGTTTTAATTGAAAACACTTCCAAACTTCTAAATTGAGACAAGTTCCGCTACTTGATTTATTTTTTCATCATTTCATTTGATAAAGTCTTCAACTCGTATCTGGCACAATACAATTACAGTGATATTGTGTATTGTCTGTGAAAATGTATTGACGAAGCCGTCAATTCAACGTGTTCTGCTACATTGTCCTTATAAACAGCTGTTTGTAACACGAAAGTGAAAGCGAGAGAAGATACGCAATGGCAACTCCCGAACACGTCTTTAAGAAGCATGACATTATGTTGTTTCTTGCTAATTCACTGCCTAACAAATGATTGCACGAATGCTCATTACGGGAAAACGAATCTAAAATAATCAATCAGATAAGACTGCAGATAATGACATCATTACCGGGTTGGGGGTATAGAGATTGCCGTTCCAAATTGAATGTTAGTTATCTTAAACATCAATTTTGAATGTTTCCTGTGTTGATTATTAAAGGCACAGAGTGCGGAGACAATCGCCATTCCGCAGCATTCCTACAGAAATGAAAATCAACTTGTTCAGTGTGAATCAAGAAGATGTCTTTGCCACTGATCATTACAATGCTGTGCCCAAATTTGTTCCTGTATAATGTTTGTCTATTCGTAACTCTGTGTACATAACCGCCAGGTACTAGGGGCAGTCATTAAGCTACAAGACTGACAAAACTGTAAAGCATACGCAAACGAAACTTTGCATGTATACTTAACACAATCCGAATACCTGTCACGCCTGAACACTTTTTATGTAATACCTTATAACAAGGTGATTATCCTTTCAATCGCAGAGTAGTCTTATTTCATTATTCTTAGATGAAATTTAAAAATGTGTGGCGCAGAAGGACCGAGAAGTATCTAGATGGGGCTCGACATGGCATACCTTTATGATAAATGTGGTCAAGCACCACATAATGTGAATCCAGTTAGGAGGGGTATATTTTTAAAAATGTAACGTCACTTTGCTGACGTTTGAAGTTATCCGCATGTGCATATTTTTGACAGAATTAGCACGAATTTAACAACGATGTGGAATTAATAATTACATCTTAAAGCATTACACGACAAAAACTGTTTAAAGTCCGTATTGGATAGGACTTACTCGTAAAAAACGTGCTCAATGTAAATTCTGAAGCGGCGTCTCGGTATTATTTTATTCGTTAATATGATTGTGCACGGACACGTACTATTAAAAATAACTGTATCGATGTTTCATTCAAGCGACTAAAAAAATATGAACCATCGAAGTGCTAAGTTTCTTTAGCGTTTGCGATGAATCACGTTTCAAAAATAAATATCTTCTGTGTGCTTTAGATTTTGAGACAAAGAAGATTACTCCGGAACTGATGAGCACTTAATGAAGCAGTTGAAATAACCAAAACAAACCCGTCTTCAATTGTCAGTTCATCAATTAAAGTAATTAACGAACAAAAAGTACACGACATTCCAAATCACAGCTTTGCTATATTCTTACAGTTTCAAAACTAGATTGCGCATGACCGATTTTCAAATCTGTATTACTTTGTAACGCAAACATAAACACTCAGCATTATTAGATTTGTCCGTCCATTGAGTTCGATTTCCTAGAAAGGCTCATATGATACACAGTAATTTTGGCAAACACTTTTCACTTTATTTTCGCCCTGACATGCTCATTCCGTTGATAGAAGAAACTTTCAAATAAGAGTTTCCACTTATCACAAAAAGCTCTCATTGACCGGCATATAATCAAATAAATGCCAGTTCTCACCGTCCAATAAACACTTATCAGGCATTTTAATCAGACGTTACAAACGAATCTTAGTCTGCTGCAATGTTAGGTGTCGTCCCGTTATTTTGTTCTAGTAAGACAAGTACTTCTGGACATCAGCTGTAACCAACAAATCCTAACAATCAATTTTCTACAATATCTCAATTTTAAAACTATAGCAGTTAACAAAGAATAGAACTCAAATCCACTGCATTCAACAACAAACGTTTCTTGCTATAAGAAACACCTGTCCACATTATCGCTACTAAACTGTCATGGCTTCCAGTACAGATCTCTATTTATCCTTCCACCCAGAAATGTAGTCCTGCAAGATTTGATGGTATTTTATCTGTACTTTATTCAGAGCTTCCGCCGAAATTGTCATAATGTTGACTATCAGGATTATTGCTTTCAAAGCTTACATAATCTGTCTATGTAGATGTACAACACATACACCATAATTATACTCGGATGGAGGATTGATGAAAAGCTTGGTATTTTAAGAACATGCTTTGATCTTCTATTAATTTTTACTGTATCATATTATGGAGTCCTTTAAAAATTAATATGTATATGTGATAGATAACTCGTTTTGGTGATGGATAACCCTGTTTCTACTAAACACGTTCACCAATAACGTCATAATATTGGCTTTTATAACTAAGATAATTCATTTATGTGGATGTACCACCCGGTGGACCACATATATATTCAAACGGAGGACGGATATACATGTACAGTTGAATATTTTAAATTAGAATAATAATAGTAATTAATTAATTGGTAATTAAAATTGATATTTTAATTTAAAAGCATTTAAGTAAGATTATCCAAACGCAAAACATTGATGCACTTTTGATCAGTGCTGATAAATCAAGATTTACGTCTTAATGTATCATACAAAATATTGATATCGGATGTTATTGTTAATTTTAATGTTAACTACCCTACCACATGATTCTCAAAGCACCATTTAAGAAATCCATAGCCCCTTTTCATAGATTTGTTTGGACAACTGTGTAATTTGTCTATTGACTGTGTATTGTTTTATCATCACAGTCATTCGTAAATTACGTTTGACATTTCATGATTTGCAACACCATATTAAATCAATTCGTTAACATATGTTTAAGGGGAGCCTCCATGGCCGAAAAATTAAGACCTCTGGTTTTTAATCACTTTCTATTCAACGACAGCAGGTTCCGAATTACTTGTCATTCAGCGATGTAAATGTAGGTTCCTGGGGTATAGAATTCTTCTTGTGAGGAAAGCATCCAGTTGCCTTACGGCAGTTTGGTGGCCCTACATGTGTACCTGCGTGCCTAAAACAACCCGGATATGTTTTTCTACACCGTCAAAAGTGGGAACGGTCGACTTGTTACCGAAATTTTGTCTCTGCAAACATAATAAAAATGATAAGAACTTTCTTTTTTTTGAAAATTATATAATTTGTCTATCAGAATTTTATTATCAACAAGACTTAAACCTTTCATATATTAAAGAATAAAGCAAACGTGATCTCTTTATCATTTAGTTTTCAATTTGTTCGGCTGGTGTACAGTGAAACCGTAATCAGTCGGCAAAAGATCACTGCAATATGGCTACTTAATACAGGTGGTTCCTTATAAGACAAGCCTGAAATAAGAACAGAAAGTCAGTAAGAAAAGATGCTTGCTAAGGAAGGTTCAGCTGTATATATTGATTGTCTTATAAAGATATTCCAACCAACGAAACATGATTAGAACCCCCATGACTATGTTAAGCATGATAAAGACAATGAGTATTAAAAAGAGATAGAAACACTTTTGGATATCGTCTTGGAACGGCTAATACAGAAACCTTCCGTGCAATTTTTACAGACAAACTGCACAACTATTCTTGACAAACAACACAGGAATCATTCCAACTGATTTTTAAGATATACAACATTTAATTTAAGAAAGCGACATATTTATCATTAAACCGGAAAAGATGCCATTACTCATTGCCTTATCTGATTGTATATTTTAGATACATTTTCTGCTTCTAAGAGCAAACCTTCAGTCACTAGGTAGACAGTCTATTGATTCAAGACAAGATAGTGTCAAATTCTTTTGATCGCCTTCCTATTGCATGTACTTGATAAATTGTTGCATGATGGGCATGTCCACATAGTGCTATCCATCTAAACAAGGAAGTTGAACTCAATGGCAATGACAACACAATTGCATTCGGACGTAAAGTGAGGACAATCAATGAACACACAAATTAATTTGACATAAATACGTTTGTAAACGGCCCGTTATCTTCCAGGTCAAAGGTTCTCAAATTTATGCTTTTTTTACTGAAACAAGCAAACACGTAGTTTGCAACGTGTTTCTTGCTTAGCCATAGAAATAAAAAAAAAGAGCTTTAGATACGTAAAAATAAATATAGCTATCAAGTGTTTTAATTTGTGAAACAGGAGTGGGAACGGTGCTTTAATTAGCAGAGGGTATTTGTACTGGGGTAAGCTGTAGTTAATGTGTATATTAATGAGATAAAATCAGCAGGATAGGAGAGGCAAAGTTTATATTTTTGGTATCCATGTGTATCATGGCAACTAATTGGTAGTATATAGATATATTGAAAATACGAAAAAAAACATGTCTTTTTTATTTCTTTATTCGGCAAATAGAAGAAATTTATACATTTCTTAGGGATTGGGGCGGGGTCAGTAATACTTGGGTATTTGGCACTATATTTACAGACTGAAAATACAAACTTGGGTATACGGTAGCAAATATTTGAAATAAAATACTAGTGTTTCTAGTAAAAAATGGGTGGATGCGTAGTGTTTATATTAGGGTACACACTAGTGTATTTATATCCCAACAATATAAACTGTGTAGTATATGTATATAAGCTACAAGAAAATTATACAGACTTTATTCTCTTATTTGTTTTACTCTAGGGTACACAGTAACATTTGTATATTTTGACAAGAGAACATATCTCCAAACCCAGGAGCGATACATGTATATTATGATGATATGCATAAGTACAATTAAAAGTGATACATTAGTGATGCATATCTGTAAGGTTTGGTCAAATCCGTCGAAAACTGTAAAAGGAGTTTTCAGACAAGGCTTATTTAGACATTGTCCTGTAAAAGTCCAAAGGACCATACCTCCTAAATCAGGCTCGGTACATTCAAGAAATCTGGTTTGCCATTACGTATAATCCAAATTTGAAACAAGCCACGGAATCGATTACTTGTATTATAGGAAAAGACATCATCTATTTAAATAAAATATGCATACTCACATTACGGAAATTAATTGACATTCTGAGGCAGCTGTACTGCTATCTTAGTATTGCTAAATGGTCTGAATTTCCAAGGAATATTTTCTGACACCATCTTTCTAAAATGTTTATTAAGATAATGAGAGAATTCTAAGAAATACAAAGACATTTTGATTCAGCATGCTTAGGCGATAAATCTGGGAACTCCCTTGCCAATGTTTAACGACCTACGATTCCTAAGGCGCATTTGCCATGACACATTTAAATCAAGTTCGTAATGTGACCAGATATTTTTACGTAATGCTCATATTTTTAATAATTCTTTTCTAAAAATACAATTTATTATTCCTTAATTATTAAATCAAGTTCGTAATGTGACCAGATACTTTTGCGTAATGCTCATATTTTTAATAATTCTTTTCTAAAAAATACAACTTATTATTCCTTTATTATTCTTTTGCAACATCTCAAAATAAATGATGAAAAACAACAAAGGGACTAAGACTTAGTTGTAAGGTTTTTTTCTTTGTGGTAATTGTTTATTGACACGTAATCAAATTTGGAAACGAAAACAAGTAATTTGAGTTTTAGTAACATCAAGAACAAGAATAGCAGCTGGGGTACAAACACATTTACATCGCTATTAAAAACATTATTGTGGATTTTATGGTTAATAACAAAGTCGTAGCATTTCAATGTGATCATTAAGTGCCTTGACATATTGTCTATGGTGGCATAAAGGCCATTATGTTTATGTTCATTAGTTTTATAGTGTTAAATAATATATCAATAACTTCTGTCGGAAAATGACATTTTAGCAGCGATTTTTCCATATAGGGCACCATGGTATCAAACTTTGATGTCTACGTAGGCAGCAGAAATGTAATAAAGCCTGAAACTGAGCTGTGAAAACAAATTTAAGAGGACACTTAATACCACTTCATCTTGGAAAATGTGAAAAGTTGATGTTTTGATGAGTTATTATATCCATTTTGAAAAGAACGTAAACACTTAGCTGGAGTACTCAGTATGCTTAACTCTTAATTTAAACCCTTTCATAATGCTTAGCATATCAAAGGTGTTGGTCCATAAGGGCCGGAAAAGATAGCAACACTGAGTCTATGCACTTTAACTACAACACTTCAAACACCCTCTAGAACCGACTTAAGCGATTAGTGTTTATAGATATTGAATGGAATTCATGAATCCAAAGGACCAGATTCAAAGTGCCAAAATGCCAGACCCCATATGACCAGAGCATATAGCAATACTGAGTCCAGTTATTTCAGACATTTGGTTTATAAAGCTGCTTGATCAGATTTTTGTAAAGTAATTGATTTCTTAGAACCTTACCTGAGTGGCAAATTTATATCAAATTGTCAATGTAGATATTTATAAAATTTTATTTTTATATCCTTTTTGCCCGACGAAAAGTAATTTCAGTATAATTATGATAAACATATTTGAGCCGTGCCATGAGAAAACCAACATAATGGCTTTGCGACCAGCATGGATCCAGATCAGCCTGCGCATCCGCGCAGTCTAGTCAGGATCCATGCTGTTCGCTTTCAAAGCCTATTGGATTTAGAGATACTGTTAGTGAACAGCATGGATCTAGACCAGATTGCGCGGAAGCGCAGGCTGGTCTGGATCCATGCTGGTCACAAAGCCACTATGTTGGTTTTCTCACGGCACGGCTCATTTTGTCTTATCTATAAAAGAACAATTTGCTAGTTTTTTTTTTTCTCAAAAACTGCATTGACAATTATATATTTAGTCAATATTTGTTTGAAATGCAAGTTTGTAAAAATATTTTTACCTCTATCTTGGTTGAGCAACCAACTTAGATAAGCCATGCGCGGTTTTATAACTTGTCCTTTGGTTATATTATTAAAATTTAAAGAAATAATCCACTTTCAGATACTTTCATTTTGCGGGATGGAGTGAGAGTGTGGGTGGAAATGTAGGGGTAATTACAAAATTTTGTAAAAATAATATAACATGCATTGTCTTGCTCTATGCCGCGGATCCTTTTGTTTCTTAAACAAATCTCTAACAGAATAAACGAAAAGTTAAAAAGAAATGTCTTAAAGTGTTGCTTAAATGCGATTGTCTACCATTTAAGACTTCTGTAGTAATAGTTTATAAAATCTATTAAAACATCTTTCGAAGCAAGTAAACTATGCAAAATAATAACACTATACTCAGTTTGATTTAGTCTGTCATGAAAGGTAATAAAACGTGTAATACATCACATGCATGCTAGGGCCAGCTTAACTGGAGCTCTCTTACACATAAATGCTAAAGAGACCCCATCCTTTCCCAAAGAAAGCACTGAAACCTGGTCTCTCATGATCCCAACGACATGTGACGAGTTTGAAAGTATTTAGTCAAGCTGTTTACATGTAAAATTTTAACATATTTTCTTTGTTGAAAACATGTTTTCTGAGGAAACTGGAGTTACCCTAAGTCATTTAAATATGACACTGGATCATTTTCCACCCATATTTGTTCTTAGATTTCGAAGTTCAAATGGGGGAAGAGGAATGGTAACGTATTAAAGATTTTAAAAAGCTGAAAAACCTGAAAAATAAGAAAAAAAAAAACCTACTGAAAAGCTACAAGATGAATATCAGTATAAGTCAAATGTTTATGATACCAAACAGGCTGTTATAGCAAGACCTACTTGACGTGTTGATAATACTTCCAATTTGCTAATCGTTTCATTCTCTCTTCTTCTGTCAATATTAATTTTGTAATACACCGTTAGCGCACATTCTTTGCACATTTTACAGAAACGGGTCTGTTTAAGATGGTTTTGATGTGTCAATAAACTGTTTAGTTTATCATTAAGTTAACAAGTATCCTATTTTTTGATCCACTAAAGTGACAGTTATAATTTGTCAGGGAGCAAATGCTACAGTACCAATTACTCAAATGTGTCTCAAGAGATCGCAAAACACTGCGTTTCTTTTTTCATTACATATCTGCACTGAGAACATGGTCGGTGTGAGATATTCGCAATATGTCGTTAAAACATTCACAGTTATCACCATTTTAAGATTGAACTGAGAGAATAGTGTTGCTTTTAATAGACTGTCTAGCAAGTGGTTGAAGGTATGTTCTTTATGGAGAAATTGTATTTAAGATATACAATTAGATAAGTCTGCTAGTAATGGCATCATTGCTGGTGTGGGGGTTGATAGATTGCCTACCAAATTGAATGCTTCTTATCGTAAGTCAATGTTAATGTTTTCCTGTGCTGAATTTTTAAGACATATATACAGTTCAGTGAAATTATTATGAATATTCCTACAAAGATGAAAATAACTAGTTACATTTGTAGAAGCAATAGAACAGTTCAAACGAAGCAGGTAAAATACTATTTATGTTAACTAATAGGAATTCTTTTCGATCAGGTGTCATTGTACACAAAACTTATTAAGTTATTACTTTTACATTCCTTATTTATAAACCACATTATAAAATAAATTTACATGTGCTGCATTTGCTATTGTATTTGTTTTTCTTTTTATGTCTAGTAATTAACCAAAGGCAAGTTCTTTTCGATGTTTGCTAATAAAATGTTGTTGTTGTTGTTGTTATTGTAATCAAGCTGTAAATGTTTGATAGCGTCAATTATTGTTTTATTCATACATGGACAATTTGTGTTTTACTGTTTCTAGTATTATTTCATTAATTGAAATATTCAATAAAGAAAAACAAAAGACAGTCCTTATGAAACCTTTGCTACATTATTCTACCTTTCCAAAACTAATTGCACATGACAGAATGTTAGACTGATGCTTGGCCCACAAAGAAGCACTCATCATACCTATTTTTTTCCGCCGGGGTCGTCAACATCAACACTTCAATTTTGTCTACCTTATAATGTTCTTCGTTAGGACATGTGTGTCTCATGTATGGGCATTCAAAATAAATGACATGTATATCGTGGTATTATACACAAAGCCATTCTATCTACGACCATTAAAACATATACTTCAGCTAAATGTGAAAGGGAAAGTATTAGCAAATATATATAAATAACAACAATAATAATACAGCAATTTATAAGTAAGGAAAAAATACAACAAGCCAATAAATAGTCAAGATGTATTACTGCAAGGAAATAGTATCTTTTTATGGCCTTGAATTAGGAGACAATGGGAAAAGACAGTTGAATTGCACACAGAGCAGTTTTGTCGACTTTGTATGGAACATATGTTATATAGGTCTAAACATCCATTAGAAACACGGAGAATAACCCGACATCCAGTGAAAATGCACCTCTTAAGTCATTAGCTCTTGATAAAGTATAACAAGGACCAGCAGTTGATACACAAAATATATTAGATTGCCCAAATCATGTTTCCCTAATCATTACTTGCAAAAGACAAATTCCGAAAAAAATCAGCATGTCCTATATTTTGTCGACTGATACCAAATAGATATCTCCATCATTTAATTTGCAGCTGTTTTAAGGGTATGTGTCAATTGATTTTCTGATAAGGTTATAAAGCATTTTAAGTGTATAAATCGAAAAGACCAAGTTTTATATGTACCGTATTTATTTCTAAAACGCTGAACTCATATTTTTAATGAAACTTCTTGCATATGAAATGATAAATGAAGGAAACTTCAGGATATGAATTAGTTGTATTGTCCTTACAGTTTTGTAGTTTTAAAACTATTTTACGCTTTGTTTGTTTTAAGTCTGAAATTAAAAGTTTTGTATCACACGGTCATATTTATGTTAGGAAATTCGGAAAATATTACTCGAAGGCAAATAACGTCATTTCATCGTTTTAAAACGGGGCTTCAGAGTAATGACCGGAAGTTGCAAATGTTCATTATACATTTTATAAGCTCTTGAAAATGCTAAGCCATAAAACAAATACGATTTATTTTCTAAAATACAATGGCCACAGTTTTCAGTGCTCTGTCAGGTAATTATTCAACACAAACACATTCAAGCAAGCACCCATGTACACATACACTTAATAATTTCAATGATTGGTCTAATTTTATAATTATATATAATTTCGAGATGGAAATGTTTAAACCATAGACAGGTATATACATATGTAATACAGAACAGAACAGAACAAAACTTTTATTTCACCCAGGTATAAAAATACAGCATGGGGTTTTAACATATATACAAATGTAAGAAGAGAAAAAAGGCATTCCGGTCAAATCACTAGTTTTAGCATTGAAATAGAACAATTATACATGCTTCAGATCTCCGATAGGGAGGGGGCAGCTAGGGATACTTATAAATATTAACTAAAATTATGTCATTTCGCAGCGCTTATAATCATTTCTGTTTAAGAAACTATTAGCATGCTGAGTTAAAATATTACATTTGTATATTAAAACATAATTCTAAGCGTAGTCGTATTTGCATGCAACATATATGATAAATTGTTAAGTAAATACATAATAATACAATCATATGAAATACTGTGCATATCAGTATAGGATAGACAACGAGTGCCGTTGTCTACGGGATATATACAACGAGCAAAGCGAGTTGTATATGGTCGGTTAAACAATTCAAAGCCTATTTATATAAACATATACGCAGTCACACAGGTAAAGTTTGTTTTGCTTGTTACACACCTGTGTTGTTACTAAAAATAGCACTCGGACCAGACATTATGAATGTGTCACAGGTCACGGATCATGACTTGAGTCTAGACGCTAATAATTCTATTAACGGACAAATGGACATATATTTACAACTGGACAGAAAAGATGTTTGCAAGTACTAAAAGGTATACAATTATATAACTTACTAACATGTAATTCTTGTTATCATTTTAACGTAAATAAATATCTACAAAAGGCTTAGTAAAGAACACGGCTATTTATTTATTTTAGACTTGAGCACGTGCCGGCTAGCCAGTCACCGTGCGGTTCTGGACGGCTGTAAGTTTGGGGCGGAGGAGGTATTGGTATATCTAGCGCCTGAATTTATTCATGATAACAGCTACAAACTTACTAATATTTTTTAAGACTAAGTGAGATGCTGAGGAAATGAGACTGTTAAACGTTGAGTCGTGATTTCTAGCGTTTAATGCTTCATGGCCTAGGAATGTTTCCCTTTCGCGTTGAAAATACTGACAATCTAGTAAATAATGCTTCTCTGAACCTATTTGATCTCTATTACATAAAGTGCACTTCCTTTCATTAATTGGAGTACCATCATACCGTCCAGTTTCAATTGGGAATAAATGATTTGCGGTTCGGAATCTAAAAATATTTATATATTCTTGTTCTTCAAGTTTCAAAAAATATGGCTCAAACTGGTGGATTTCTTTAAAGCTAGAGTAAATACGTCCCTTATTTGCCTGTTGAAGTTGCTCATGCCAGCTCTGCTTAAATTGGTCGATAAGTATACATTTTATTTGTTTATGGAGATTTTTCTGGTTAATTTGAAACTGATTTTCCCATACATCGGGGCGACCAACAGAATTGAGTATGTCTTTTATCTTATTTATCCATTTAAAATTTACATTCGGCTGATTTAAGATATACTTATAAATTTCAAGAGCCAATTTGTTATCTTTACCGGTTAATAAACGGTTCCAATAAGATATCATACGACTTTTAATTATTATTGAAACGGGGTATCTGCCGAGTTCGCCATACAAAAATGCAATAGGGGTTGAGCTCCTAGCTTTAGTTATTATTCTGAGGAATTCGTTGTGAACTTTTTCTAATATTTCAAGGTTTTCAAATCCAAAAATTTCACTCCCATAAGTTAAGATTGGCAGGACTGTGTGGTCAAATAGTTTTATAATTAAATCAATTGGTAAATTAGCATTTGAGGATCTTGAAAAAAGCAAGTACACAGCTTTGGTGGCTTGTTCAGCTTCTTGTTTGTATCTGCGAAGTGAAAGCAAATCGAATATTTATGAATAATTGGAATACAACAGTCTCATGGCTTTATCCAAATTGTATAATTTAGATAAAATAATTAGACAAACTGTACCATAATGTAAACGAATTACTCCATCGTTAAATCATCTATCTGAAACCGGCAGGAACCGAGGGATGTGAACAATGGTAAATTGATTAAAAAATCTCTTTCTTAGAGTAAGTATGACAAATTATGTAAGCCACTATCTCTTTAAATGCCAATGAACGTAAGCTTATTTGTAATGATATCCTGAAAACATAGTTACTTTCGAGTCCATTTCCTAGAAAACAAACAGAATTTGGCAAAATATCATGAGGTGACTTTGGATATAACTCCAGTTTTAACATATAATTTTGCAATATGAAATCACAAATCATGATCGAAATAACAAATTCAATCGTTGAAGTTCATATACCGTATTTTTTCAAGTTGTAAGTCATAAGTCAAAATTATTTTTTTTAGACCAAATGACCATGTAAATTCTTCACGCATGCATCGGCTTGGACGTTTTTAGCACAATTTTAAAATTAGCAATGGCAAGGCCGGTCTTCGAACCCATGTATGTAATCTATTTACTGGACTCTCGGGCATAATAAATATAAAAGAGCAATTTTCATCAAATGACAATTACTGCCCGTATATCTATAGCTACACTATCTATAGTGTTGTTCTGACAAATCGAAACATAGTCCATCGATATATTACACAAACTGTTACTGCTTCTATGGATACTTTTTCATATCTTTGATAAATGAATATATCATATTTATTTCGATGATTCTATATAAGCTATGAAAAAAAAATTCCAGATTGCATTATGAAAATCAACAGCAATTAAAATCGAATGGAAAGTATTCGCAAAAAATAAAAGTAAAACAGTTCTGGACACACGCACGATGATAAGCTATCAGGTTATTATAATTCCAAGAACTTATGTAACGTACGTTCTTCGTCGTTCATTGTCCAGCGTAACATTTTACTCGAAACAAACGATTTTTCCTTACGGAAAACTTGATGGATCTTCGCCACATTTTGTATGAAATATCTTCCAGTTTACATCTTCCAATGTTTAAAATGAATTCACGTATATTGTTTCTCTGTTAGGCATCCATATTAAAATGTTTTCAAACAATATTCTTTACAGTTGAAACAAACAACAAAATACTTTTGCTTTACTAAAATTAAGTAGTTCTTCGTCGAAACTATTTAATTTTTCTATATAAACTTGACGAGAATTTCCAAAAAGAAAAGTGTTAGATTAGTTAGCAATCAATTATAGGATTTATATCTTGTGCTATAAAGTTGAGGCGAATTTATCATCATTGAAAACGAACAACATGAAATAATTGGAGACACTATATCTCTAATTTGTAACGCTAATATTTTGCTTCTGATGTATGTACACTGTTTAAAATGAAATCAAGGTCAATATCGCTTGGTCTGCTGGAGATGGGGTTGGGACTTTGTGACTTTTATACGAGTCGAGGACTCCTTCGCAATTAAGTGTTTTGAGCTACTTACATGGGTTATCCAAATTTTGAGATCAACAGGAATTGTAAAATTTCTAATAATAATTGTTATATGTTTTCTGTTTATCTGTTTTTGTTAAAGCATAATTAAGGTTTTAAATACATGGACTTTTTTGTAAGTTATACAAAAATATCTTTTTCAAATTTTTCTTTTCGTTATACGAGTAACATTTTGTGTAAATGTAAGATACATGTAAAATTCTGTGTTTCGGTTTAGGAAAGTTTGCCAGTAGTATCACAATTATTTGACATTGAAAATAATCAGATATTCCTCCAATAGCCAGCTTCTTTTTCCGAGAATAGTAAGTAAACCTAGAGCTAATAGAAGATTTCTTGCCACCGGGAAAATATACATTTCCTTCACAAATAGGCTGATCCAAAAATGTTAGCAGTGTTTCTCTAATCATTGTAACTTTATTCTTTTATAAATGATAGATTTGTATCTGGTTAAAACGACTTGAAGAGGCATCCAGATTCAATAGTACTGTGAACAATTTTGGAAAAACAATCCGAAATGGCTAAATGGTATTGTATGATATGATTATAGCTTTTGTTATTTTGTTTGCTAGGCAAATATTGACAAAACTGTTTAGCTCATAATCGATTACTTTAAAATATGAAAATTATAATAGTTTGATGTAGAAATGAATACACATTTAAACAAGATCAGCCAGTAAATAAAGACTAGTTCTAGTTTAATTTGTAAAAATATTTAACTACGGAAAAAATGAGCCTTCGCATTGATTTTCTACTTTAGCTTTTATGTGCCATGTGGCGGCTGATAAAAGTTATATTTTCTGGACCTGACATTCAATTTAACTGTAATTCCTCTGAAACCGGTGCAAGGGGCCATGAGGGGTGTTACACATTTCATTTCTTCTCAATGAACAGATTCTATCAAACCGATTCTTCTGTTATTTTTCCTGTTGGCGTTCTATACTTAAAAATGAACTTTTCACAGATTTTATTTACAAAGTAGCAAATACTTGTCAGAAGTTGCCATATGAACTTAATCGGTACATAATTAGAGATAAGGTTTTTATTAGTTTTAGTTTCATGTCGGTAAAGTAGTCTCATCTGATTTAAAGCAATGACAATAAATAGTGACAAAATACGTGATTGCACTGCATAACTATTTCGCTAAAATTATTTACATCTTCCATCAGGCTTCCATACAATTAAAGATAATTTGGTCTTACATAAAAAAACAGACAGTCTCTCCAAGTTTTACTTCTTGAATTTAAATGTGTCGTCTAGAAATGGTTTATATTGTCTAGGTCAGATATATTCGCGCATTCTAGCCGATGCTAAATAAGAAATGATATCTTCTTTTTAAGACATCAATTATTCTTGGTTTCAGAAATAAGAATGTCAGGCCTATCAGAGACGAGTTTATACATGTACTTGAAAATGCATTAAAAATTAATTGTTTTAATAAATGGTAAAAAAATATAGATAAACAAATAAAAACATGGTAATGCTCCTTTATTTTTTGATTTTTGGAAATTTAACAGACCATTCATTACACATCATTAGTGATTTTCAAGGAAAATAGTCTGGCAACAGATTCAGTTAGATTAAAGATTCCTTCGTGTCTGAATGTAAGGAATTGTATAAACAATAAAACATATTCTTTCGGAAATATATCAGTAAACAGGTTTGTCAAATGGACTCATTGAAATAGCAGTACAGAACACAATAAAAAAGTTTATTTAACGAATATACTTATAGGTACATTGTTAAATATGCATATAATTTTATAAAAGGCTTCTCAAGGCTCAAGGTAACGATATCAAATGAAATTAGTTATCAATATTACGGAAGCACATTTAAAAAAGTAAAACAATGAAAAATGATGAAACATTCCATATAATTCAAGCAAGCAATAGCTGCTAACAATGCTGCTGAAAACGCAAGATATACTTGCATAAAATCATCTTGTGCAAAGTATGCAAGTTTGATATATTCATGGCTATATCCGAAGCAAACATTAACTTGTTAGTAATTGAATACATTTATCTAATGAGGTGTATATAGCATGGAAAAAAAAGAATTTATCTTTTTTTTTAAGACACCCTTCCATATAAAACATATCAACACATTCAATTTTCAGTCTAATTAATAAATCTTTAAAAGCGACCGAGAACCACAAAGTGATCGCACTGGTTACTTTAGGAAGTGCCGTTAAAGCATAACATGCAGATGCTATACATGGCAGTGACCAAAGGCTTAAGGATTTTGAATTTTACCGATACGACAATAAGCTCAATGATACGGTGGCATAAAGGGGACATAGGACACGTGGTGGCTATCACATTCGCTAGTGTTAGCTAACGCGTGCGAACGTGATAACTGACCAACGAAACTTATCGGGATATCAGCCATTTTTTTTTCAAATACAAAAAGCGCTTACTTTATAAATTACAGGTAACTACTAAATAACACTTCCCTAGATCCGACTTCCATTATGAAAAAATGCAGATCTTTCACGTTTTCTCATTGGTCAGCTGACACGTGCGCACTGTAATGTAATGTAATTTATAAATTAAGTGTTTCTTGTTTTTTGAAAAAAATGGCTGATATCTCGATTAGTTCTGTTGGTCAGTTATCACGTTCGCACGCGTTAATCAACACGTGGGCAAGTGATAAATAAAATATTTCCTATGACCCCTCTATGCCACCGTTCAATGATGTATATTAAGAGAGTTTCTTTGTTATTTGTCTTCGCTATTTATATCCTTTCACTTATATCTTTTAGAGATTAAGAATTTCTTGGACTTAAGGCCATTAATTGTGTAGGGAATGTGGAGACTGTGGTCAAGGGATTCTTACTATTCTTGTAATTGATATGCCATCACGCTAAATTAACAGTAAATCGATAAAAGTATTTTTGCGGCGGGGCTGTTTACACGATATGGGTGTATGACTCTTTTTTTCTTTGTCGAAAAATTCCTGGAGTTCCACTCTTATCTTATCTTATCTTTCAATTGACAGGAAATACATTAGTGTACCCGCATAAACAAAAGAAAGAACAGGTACTTGGCAGTAAAACTATGTGTTGCGTAATATTTATTTGAAATCAGTACATAAGCAAAGACATATCTCCATACATCAGCCTATATACAGCTTCCAATAAATTTCAGTTTGACTTAATTCTCTAAATAACTACAAAACTCTTTTATTAACTTAGAACAATTTCGATATTTTATCGTTAATGCTGTTTCGCATTAATTCTCAGTTGTAAAATTGCCCGATAAGCACAAATGCCTGTGAGTTTGGTATCTGAGGAGAACAAGAGATATTGATGAATACAGTAATGACGTAGAATACAGGATTACCACGTGCTGTTATAACACTGTTTTATATATCCGCGTTCCGTGGCAAAGCGTAAACGTATTACGGCCCTAAAACGGATAATTCAAATAGAAATGACGTCAACGTGAAAAAACAACTCGGATATTCCCGCGCATTTCATAGAAACTTAATGACGTTGAGGTAGAATGTATTCATTTATTAGTTTTTTCCGTGTTTTATGCTAGAATAGCGTTAACGCATGTTCATTAGAATCCCCAAGGATACGTTGGTACCAACGCCCTACGGGCTCGGGCACCAACCAATCCCTCGGGATTCTGCAGACGTTATAACACGAAAAAACGTTTTATCCTGTCACTTGCAGTATTTTCGACCCGATATCAGGGTGCCGTATATCTTTCTTGATATACCGTCAGTTGACACGTGACCAGTGATATACGGTCAGTTTATCATGTGACCTTATGATCGGTATTGTTGTCATAAGACATTTTGCATTGAAACCATCACCATTGTGTTGGAAATGTCCGAACTAAGAAAATTAGTGGTCAAATAATGAGTTTTTATTCAAAAACGAAGAAGTTATTGCAATTATATATTCATTATATAAGCACAGAAACGTACCACGTCTCTGACTCTGAAAAAGCTAATTGTCTAAATGAATACTTTGCATCAATATCACACCTTGATGACGTTGATGAAGTGCCATCGCATATGCCCGACTATACAGATGCTAGTTTATCTACTATAGAAATACAAGAACCAGGAATTCAGGACATAATTAAAATCTTAGATATTAATAAAGAGGTCGGTGAAGACCTAATTAGTCATAAAGTATTGAAAATATTTGCAAAACAATTTCCAAACCTCTTTGTACATTATTCAATAGGTCTTTGTCAGAATGTGTTTTTCCTGAAATTTGGAAATCAGCAATTGTAATGCCACTTTTTAAGAAAGGAGATAATAAATTGACTTCTAATAATCGTCCTATTTCACTTTTAAGTTATCTAGGAAAACTTATGGAAAGAATTCTACACAAACACATGTATAACCATTTGGTAGCTAATCAACTTATTTACTCTAAACAATCCGGCTTTTTGAAAGGACATTCTACGGTTTATCAATTATTAGATATGTATCATCAAATAGTTCAATCTCTAGATACCAAAAATTATACTTGTATTGTATTTTGTGACATCTCTAAGGCCTTTGATCGAGTTTGGCACAAAGGTTTCCTTCATAAACACAACTAAATGGTATCAAAGGAAATTTGTTAAAATGGACCAAGAGTTATCTTGAAAACAGAAACCAGAAAGTTTTTGTTGGCTCTTCTTTATCTGAACCTCTCAGTGTCAATGCTGGGGTGCCCCAAGGCTCAGTCCTTGGGCCCCTTTTGTTTTTAGTATATGTTAATGACATCACTGAGAATTTGTTATGTATTTCACGTCTTTTTGCGGATGACACTTCTTTAGCATGTACTACATCTTCTTTGACTGATCTTGAAGGAATTGTTAACCATGATCTTGCCATGATAAATGCATGGTCTAAAAAATGGCTTGTAGATTTTAATCCGAATAAAACAGAAGCAATGTTTTTTACTTTACAACAAAATATCAACAAACCATTTTTGACATTTGATAACGTACCTGTTAGATTTGTTGAACGACATAAACACTTAGGTTTAACACTAAGTTCAAATGGAAAATGGCATGACCACATTGACCAAATAACTACATCAGCTTCAAAATTGTTAGGTATGATGAGAAAATTAAAGTATACTCTTAATAGACAGACTCTTTATCAAATATATTAATCTTTCTTAAGACCTGTTTTAGAATATGCTTCTGTAGTGTTGGACGGCTGTACTCAGTACGAAAAAGAAACACTAGAAAAAATTCAACATGAAGCAGCCCGTATTGTAACTGGACTTACCCGGTCTGTCTCAATTCAAACTTTATATCAGGAAATTTACTGGCTCTCACTATCTGACAGACGATTATATCAAAAACTTTTAATCACATTTAGAATTCGCAACGGTGATGCGCCCGAGTATTTGAATAATATTTTTCCAAACATTGTCAACAATTCTACACATTACAACTTAAGAAACGCTGAAAATTTTGTAATCCTCAGTCGAAGAACTCAGATACTTTCTAATTCCTTTGTGCATTCTGCTATTGATATCTGGAACAACTTGAGTCCTGAAATAAGAGCCACAAACACCTTATCAAGTTTCAAAAGATTGTTAAAAAATACCGTTTTTCCAACTACAGAAACTCCAAAATGGTATCTTGTAGGAGAAAGAAAATTTTCTGTAATTCATGCAAAAAAAAACAAAGAAAAATATCAAACAGAGAATGCCACGCACCAAAAACGCAGCCTCCTCAAAACGAAACCCCCAGCACGCAGACGCGTGCACCACACACACATACACACGCACACACAACAAAGGCATGGCATGTAAAACACAAAAATGCAAGGCTTAGAAACGCGTGCAGTAATTTGAATTTTCATTTATTTTGCAACCATCTGTCTCAGGACTCAATCTGTTCTTGTGGAGAAAATATTGAAGACGTTAAACATTTTCTTTTCACTTGTACGAAATATACAAATCAAAGGATTAAACTTTTCCACGATCTAAGGCAATTTCATCCTTTAAATACCCAACTTCTTTTAGTCGGTAATTCTGAATTGTCATATGGAGACAACTGCAAAATATTCTGCTCAGTCCAACATTACATAAAATCAACCAAACTCTTTTGAGACTCACCATATTTAGCAGGCAATATTATTCAATTTATTCATATATAATTATTTAAGTTTATTATTGACAAGACCCCAGTTGTTTCTTTTTTATGTTCTTTTTCCCCAAATGTAGTACATGTTAATGCAATTGAATTGCATCTTCTTTTTTTTGTACTCTTACATCTTTTTGTACACTGACTAGTCACAAATATGTTTGTCTATATAAGTCACATGTACTCTTTTCTCCTTTTTAAAGTTTTTTTCCCTAATATAGTACATGTTAATGCAAATTAATTGCATCATTTTTACTCTTACATCTATCTATACATTGCCACTAGTCACAAATGTGATTGCTTTTATAAGTACACACATGTACTTGTACCTCATACTTATTTCAACTCTTTTTTTTTTCATTTTTTTTTGTAGCTATTATATTGTAAATTTATTATTTACCACACATGTACCTGATTAGTTATCATTGTTGTAAATTAAATATGTAAATACATTTGTATTTGCATTAGGGAAGACCCGTTACTAATGTTGCGAGAACTTGTGGGTCGACCCTTTTGCCTATTATATGTACAATTGACGTAGTTATCTGTTTATATATGTATATATTGGCAATAAAATATGTTTAAACTAAAGAAATATTTATTTACAGCTCTACCTACATCGAAAAGTATGTTTTATCTACATGCGAAAATTTCATCAAATTGTAAACTTCCTATAAATATCAAATATGATAATTGCTTTAGTTTCAAAATTCTCAGTTCAGCCCAGAAAAAAAAACATTAAGCACAGTGCCCAATCTTCTATTAGCTAGTATTTATCAGTTTATCATACAGATTTTAATATTCTGAGTAAAAGCAAATTCTATATACATTCCTCTCTGATATCATGACTTTTCATGGTATACAATAATGATTAACTTTTAAATGTGAGTAAATGACAAGTACATTTATTTATATATACACAATATGCATTTTGACCACTTCAGATTATGTTTACCTGTCTTATTCCTTTTATTGCAATTTCTTTTTTAATATAATTTCTTGCAATACAGAGGTTATTCTTAATGTTAAAACGTGGAATAGTCTTCTTGTATTTTATACGATAATGTTTAAACAGTTTTTTTTTTTGAGAATGTATTTTACCAAAGCAAATATCTTTCAGACTCAATGGTACTTCTTAATTCTTATATAAATTTAAATTTTTCATCCGGTCCAACCGAATTCCAGAATTCGTGTTCGTGTACAACATAGATGAATAACAACTTTTTTCAAGAGTCCGTTTTAAGAAGATGCAGATATTATTGTGTATTGCAAATTATACTGTTTCACATGCATCTCAACAGTATTTCAAAGCAAAGAAGCATTGCTGAATATACTGAACTAACTTTCTAAAGAGAGTCCAAATAAAATCGGTAATATATTTAAAATATGCAATTCAAATTTGGTGAAATTTATACAGAACGCTATATCATTATTTAGAGATTTTATTGCAAAATTTAAATATTGAAAATTGAAGTCATCATGACAACATTATGTGAACTAAGGTCAAGCTGAAGTTTAGTTGAAAGAGCTGAAACAAAATCATTGCATTTAAGTTGGTCTATTCTAAGAATAGGTAGAGCTTTTGCATTCGCCATTCCGTTGGTGTCGATGCCGGTGCCGGCTTCCGATTTGCTTACAAATTATATCAGTAATCATTAAAACATCACCCCCTTGTTCACTGTGATGATCTGATATGCAATACACAGGTTCCAAAACTCTATTTTGCTTACTCACAAAGTTATATACCATTTTTCGACGTAGTAAGTTTTGGTTTAATTTTTGGCGTCTCAGTAACAACGAGAGTGGATAGGTTGAAACTTCACACGATTGTTCCTTATTATTATCCGACATGTAGCGTACAGATTTCATAACTCTTGTATGCTTTACCAAAACGTTATGCCCCTTTTTTGGACATATTTTCGGTAAAACTTTTTGTATCAATTTTGAATTAGTTGGACGTTATTTTTCCTCAGACAGCTCTATTTATTCAGTAAGATGATGCTATTGATCGCTTCCATGTCAATTTGCGTCAATGTGTGGGGTTTCTAAATTAGGCTTGCTTGGGCTACCCTTTTAGATTGATCACGTGTCTGTCACATGTGGTTTGCCTGTATTAAATTATCTGTGTTTTTCGTTGGCTATACAATGTCTTTTTCAAAGAATTCAATTCAATCTTGCAAAAAGCGTGCACCATTTACTTATCATAAAATGTGCGCATTTATTTCATCGCCAGAAATTAGAGGTGGTAGAAAAAGTTTTCGTTCAGTAATTACACAATGAACCATTAACACTGCATGGCGTAATTATAAAAGTTTAAGGTCTTCTGATTGAAACGGTATTGCAAAACAAAAACAGTATATTAAGAACTTTTTTCAGTATAGTTACATGTGTATTTGCTATATTATATAGTGTTTCCCCCTATCCTTGTATTTGATTGTTAAAAGTTTACTGAAGTACCCGATTTTAAATATTTTACTAAAATGAAAATTATAAACTACACTAAAGCAATTAATACACATAAAGAAATAATTCTATACTGATAATAGAGAATTGACAATTATATCAAACGTATATTTAATGTTAGTGCTTGCTGATAATAATTTTCAGCTGTGACGTTCAAGAGATATGCTTAAAAACAAAATACACATAATTATCAATTTCATTCATACTTTAGCTGTGGAATTCAATTGAACTGAACTGAACCGAACCAGAAAAAAGCAATATTTTATCAGATTGTTGATATTTTCCTACACTTTTCTTGCGATTAAATGTAATCTGAAATACGGAATTAACTACTCTACACTTAAGTTGGTTAACTCTTTAAGAAATGAAATTATCTGGAGTTCAAATTAACCCTGAAGCATTTAATCAGTCGTCGGACATAGCTTTTCAGAAATTAACTGTGATTGCACAAGTAATGTTATTAGACCACCATCGGCAGTACACTTTCATCAGCTAAGTACATAATACTGTAAAAGATTAAAATATTGAATCCTGTACACATTTTCCGTGGCCGGGTGTTTAAGATCGTTGGCTTGAAGTCTACTGTAAATCATATTGAGCCTCACTCTCGATACTGAACTTCCGCAGAAGGCAATCCAGCTACTATATAGAACGTCAGAATTGTTACTCCGACTAGTTACCGTCCGTGCCTGATAATTAGGTAATTATAAACAATGGCTTTACACTATTTTCCAGTGTGTTTATTAATATTCAAACATTTGATAATTGTGTTAGGAAGCAATTATCAAAAGTAGGTTTAAACCAAAAATAGACATATTTTATATTCATAACTAAAGCTTAAGCATCCACATTATCAATAAAGGCATTATAAGCCATTAATTCATAATGTGACACAATAATCATTGTTGTGATAAATGAGCGAAATGTTTTGTGTAAAGTAAAACAAACAATAAAAACGAAACAAAATATAAACATCCTTTGAAATCTACGAGAGTTGATCTACCAGATTTACATTTCTTACAAAGACTTTATCCTTGCACTGTGTTTATTATAAGAATCAACACCAAAAGATAAATGGCCAACGATTCTTATCATTTTTTGATGACATTCATTATCTAAGACTGTACTGTATTGAAAGCAATGTAAAAACATTATATCTATGATGCTGAAAATTTGTTCAAACAATGTTCTTGTCGTAGTCTATATTGCAGCTGTGGTCAAAATCGGTTCAGAAACAAAATATTATGTAATAACAGAAATAAAATTACGATAAATTGCTATTATTATGTTTTGATGCCTCATCCCCAGAGATGCGAATTAGCTAGTGACATACCTGGCTCATAAAGCATGCACGCTATAAGTTAAGTACAGTATTCTGTATCTGCAATTGAGACTTGAAGTGTCACATTTTGATTTTATTTACTCGACCCCAAAATAAAAACTGTCTTTAGTTTTGTTTTCAAGTGGAGTTTACAAAAATGAGTGCGTTTTTAATTTTTTTCCGAGTCCATTGTTTCAATATTAAAGCCACTAAATTTTCACGTAATTAAATATTCCAAAGTCGTCTTTTCAATTGTATCCCTTTAAAATGTGACGGCCTTGTGAATAATTTACAAAACAAAAACATATGGTTTTCTTCATGATCTGATAAAGATTGAGACAGCTGATATCAAAATAACGAAAGACTATGATAAAATTTGTGAAATCGCCCCTAGCATCGGCTTATGTGGAATTTTGTTATAGCAAAATTGAATATTCTCCTTATCCTTAAGGACCAGAAATTATAACAATACTGAGTCCAAGTACGGGGAGAGCTTTTATAGCCGCCACACGGCACTTTTCCTGTTGTGATAGAAAATGAAATCTATGAAGAGACTCTTTGAAAGCATAGAACGCAACAAAGCAATATAATAGCAGACTCGATTTGGCTGTTCATGAGAGGTAATGAAATGTGCAAAATCCCTCACGTCCCCTCACATCGGCTATTACACACCTGTTGAATGGAATCCATGATCCGGACTCAGTGCTGTTATATTTTCTGGTCCTTTGGGATCATGAAGTCCATTCAATATGTGTGTAATAGAGTTCCGCTTAAGCCGGTGCTAGGGGGCGTGAGACGTGTTGCACATTACATTACCTCTCATGAACAGACTCAATCAAACCGAGTCTGCTATTATGATTCTTGGTTGCATTCTTTGCTTCCAAAGGATCTTTTTACAGATTTTATCAAGAGGAATTCTGTTATAGTAACATTGAACATTGTCTTGGTAGCAAAGCAGACAGTCTTTTATAATGTTTGGACTAAACCCCTTTTCATCAGACTGCTTCGATTATTACAAATACTTGATACCGGTTTCATTTCCTTATTATTATCTGTGTCAGGTATTCACTTTCTAAAAACAAGATGTAAAAAAGGCACAGACTATACCAATAACAATAATTATGTCTATAAAGGTGTATGTAATATAAAGCAATCTTGATGACTTGCTAGGAAATGTGCAATTGTCTTCTGTTTATATCGTCTTTGATTTACTTGAATATATTGATAATATACAAGTTTTAGTTAGGTAGCTGAAATTCAGGAATGAAATTAAATGAAATTAGTTTAGAAACCATCTAAATTAAAAGCTTCTCGCCAAATATAAATGTTTCGCTGTAACTAAAGCACATGCAATTTAAAGGAGCAAACAAGCAGATCAAACTTTACCTTCCGTGAAAAACGGAAATATCAAAGTTATTTTAGCTTTGATAAACTTGTTTATGTAAACGATAGCTAACGGTTGTGTGACCCTTTTCTGTCCTCTGGTACAGTGACAGGCTAAAATAAACACATTCTTTAACTGACATATAATGGCCTCCGTGGGTCTGAGCCTCGTTTCTGGAATAGAATTCTTCATGTGATGTGGCTATATGGTGGTTCTACCCAGGTGAGCGCCTGAGTGAAATAATGCCTTTGGGGACCCTCGGGTCTTTCAAAAGCTGGAAATACGCAATATGACCTATAACAAATGCCTGAAATATAATCTACTTGAGAAGCCATTGTTTACTGATTATTTGATATGTGTTTGAATTCTATGGAATTTTGTTAATATCGTTGAATTTCAAAGTAGCAATATTTAATCAAGAAACCGGACATTATCTTAAACAGACAATTAGAGAGATAGTTTTTATCATTAGTATAATTGACTGTCATAACACAACATTTGAGCCGCACAAGGAGAAAACCAGCATAGTGCTTTTGCGACCAGCATGGATCCAGACCAGCCTGCGCATCCGCACAGTCTGGTCAGGATCCATACTGTTCGCTAACGTTTTCTTTAATTGCAATAGGGTTTGAAAGCGAACAGTATGGTCTGGATCCATGCTGGTCGCAAAGACACTGTGTTGTTTTTCTCATGCCGCGGCTCAAATGTTTTATGGAATTTTTTTACCTGTCATATAACAAAATAATGGACTAATAGCATCTAATCTAAATTGTGGTGCTAAATAGTTATTTTGATTGGATACTCGTTCTAACAGAGCAATGAAATTGCATTTAAAACATTTTTTTTCTAACTTGTGAAGTCATTTCTGTTTTGTCAGAAAGTATGCAAATTATCTGTTGCGTATTGACATAAACTGCACTTAATCAAGACAAATTGATAGCATCAATAACTTCAAGCGGTTTTCATCATGAAATTATCACCAAATTTTTGTTACACCTGCTAGTCATGAAGCATTTATAAGTGCAAAATCTCTGACTTAATTTCACTTAATTTTGCGGGCACAAAGTTTCGCGGTTTCTGGTTAAACGACTGTCGTGGATTTCAACTTTTGAACATAAAATCAATGGGAACTTTACTTGTTTGTTAGAATTTCGCCATTCGACTCGATCGCGAGACCCACGAAAATTAGTCACCTACAAATATTATGATTTCACATAATATGTATTCTGAATATATTAGTCTAACTGGAGATAGTAAATGCTTTGAATGATCATGTCATAAACATTGCAAATATTGTTTCTAAAGTACCTCTAAACCATCAACTTTTAAGCTGCTGGAAACTATGTTACATAACAAATTAAAAATTCTCAATTTAATATTGATTTTATTACGCCATTTGAAGTGAAAAAGATAATCGATTCTCTGAAAAGTAACAAAGCTACCGGCTCAGATGGTATTAGCCCCAGGATTATCAAACTTGCTCCGACACTGTAACTTTTGCAATAGCTAACATCATAAATAGCAGCATTCAGTATGGGGTTTTCCCAGACAAACTTAAAGAAGCTGAAGTATTTCCAGTTTTTAAATCTGGTTCTAAGGAGGAAATGAACAATTACAGACCCATATCCATATTATCAACCATTTCCATGGTAGTTGAAAGACATATTGCTACTCAGCTGTATAATGTCTTCATACTACACACCACACAGTCTGGTTTCAGAAAAATGCATTCTTGCCGAACGGCCCTTGCTGTATTAATTGATAAATGGGCTAAAGACATTAACTCAGGAAAAACAGTCGGTAGTGTGTTCCTAGATCTCCGTAAGGCTTTTGACCTAGTGGATCATAACATTCTCCTATACAAAATGAAACTGTATCATTTTGGTGAACTTTCATTGTGCTGGTTTGAGCCGTACCTAAAGAATCGAACACAATATGTCCAAATGAATAATATCAAATCTTCTTTATCGTATATAAAAACTGGCGTTTCTCAAGGATCTATATTTGACCCCTTGCTCTTTTTGATATATATAAACGATCTTCCATTGGTTGTTGAAAACTCAAACATTGACATGTATGCCGATGATTCTACAATGCATGTAAGCTACCATAACATATCTGATATCGAAAGAAAATTGCAAATTGATATTATCAAAGTTGATAATTGGTGCACGTCTAACAATATGGCTCTCCATCCAAATAAGACAACCAGTATGTTAATTGGTACCAACAAGAAATTAAAAAAACTTTAAGTAAGAAACATAAATCTAACTCTAAATGATAACTGTATTCAAAATTTATCATGTCAAAAATTGTTAGGTGTTTATATTGATAAAAAATTTAAGTTGGGATCAACATGTGAAAAAGGTGTGTGAAAAACTGCACTCTAAACTGTATCTTTTTTACAGAATATCTAAATATCTAAATGCTGATATGAAGAATATGTTTTATAACTCGTACATTTTACCGATTTTTGACTATGCATCCACTATATGGGGAAACTGCTCTAAAGGAAATATAGAAAAATAATCTTTAAAATTCAAAAGAGGGCAACTCGACTTATATTGAAAGTACCCTTCCAGACATCATCCAGTACTCTCTTTTGTGAACTTAAATGGTTAACTTTTCCAAACAGGATTAAATACAATATTGGTGTTTTGGTTTATAAAGCATTAAATAAGCTTGCACCATCTTATATTTGTGACACTATTGAAATTTGTGACAATACATACTATAGCCTTCGTTCTAATACGATATTTGATCTACAGCACTTTCGACCTGAAACAAACTTTCTTAAACGTTCGTTTTCTTTTATGGCTGTAGAAATTTGGAAAGATATACCTTACTCAATAAGAAATGCTAGCTCAGTAAATTCATTTAAATATTTACTTAGAAACTTTCTTTTAATCAATACAGTGTAGAGTTATGTTATGTGACTGTTAACATGTGTTTTCCTTCTTTACAAGTCTGCTCTATGGAATGACTGTGACATTTTCATTTGTATGAGTAAATGGTTTTGTTTTTGTTAGAGGGCCTCATTGAAAATAAGATTTGTATCTTATGTATGAAACAAAGAGTCTTATCCTCTTTAAAAAAAGAATTTATTATTATTATTATTATTATTATTATTATTATTATTATTATTATTATCACAACACTTTAAGTCACAATATTTATATGATTAAGTCTTTCGTGGTGAATAAGTATATTTTTGTTATTAATTTTTGTGTTATCATTGGCAACAACTGAAATGTACAGAAATGTCTATTTTCATGTATCCATTTCCCCTTCACTTTGATTTACTTCTACTTTTATCTCCATATTATGTGAAAAGATCCCAATGCTCAAACAATAGTTAGTCATACAAAGTGTACTAAAAATGCAAAGATGAAGTCTTGTCGACGTCTGATTGAAAGGTTCTATTATACATGCTATTTATTTGTATTCACCTCAAACTGTAACTTAACAATCACATTCTAAAGTCCTTACACTGTTAATAATTTCTAATGGAGAAGTGACAAATTCAGTGATTCGGTATAAATTTAATCTGTCAGGTTAGTCATTTTCACAGCAAATTAACATATTTAGATATCTTTAATTCCTTCTGGGACACCACTGAGTAATTGGTATCGTAGCATCGTGTCAACTCATTACTTTCCATTTGGTGGATCAAACGATACGGTACATGATTTAAATAAAGTGCTTAATGGCAGAGAGACTTATTATTTTGACAAATCAAAACCATATTAAGAAGATCAGTCTTTGACGGACGTGCGAAGAAAGTATACTATATCTTTTAAACTAACCGATTTAAAGCACGTAAATAATTATAAACAAAACGTACGATGAATGACTGCATTGTACACATTATCAGATTTGTGCCTAGATATGTGTTTGGTCATAATTATATTCAATATCCTTTATATTTTACGATTACTGCTCCTACTTTACATCATATTATAACTATTTGTACTAACCTTCCACCACGTATGTAAATACATCGTGATTACACTTGGAAAAGAGCTTTATATGTCTGTTATCGTTCTAGTCCATTTCGTACTTGAAATATGTCTTCCTATTTGTGAAATGTAATATTTATGTAATTTCCCAAATATATATGTTTAGAATTAAGAAAAATGTTGTACTTCTGAATGAGGAAATTATTGATTAGGAAAATAGAGTTGTTCTTTAGAAACTTGATATACATGTATTTGTCTTTTTCATCATACCGATATTCAACTTCGAATTCTAATATATAATCCTGGTCTTGTTTTGTGGAAATTATTCTCTATTTGGTTAATGAAAGACGAGAATCAGTGAATCAAAACAAAGACAAATATCAAACAGGGAATGCCACGTACCAAAATCGCAGCCTCCCCATAACGAAACCTACAGCACGCAGACGTGCACACCACAAACACACACACATACACGTGCACACACACACAAAACCAACACACGAGGACAAAACGAACAAACAAAGGAACACACACACATACATGCGCACACACACAAAGCCTATACAAGAGGACAAAACGAACAAACAAAGGAACACAGTGGGGCACCGCCTTGGAACGGTCAGTGGCAAAAACACCACTGGGGAGCTTTAACCTGTTTATGGTGCGCACCCAACCTCACTCTTACCCCCACAATGTTCCAAAGACACGGGACAGTGTAAATAAAAGTAATCCCCTCCAGGTGAATCTCTAACATACGTAATGGAAACAAAAAGGCATGGCATGTAAAACACAAAAATGCAAGTGTATAAAAATATAAAAAGCAAACCTTTAGAACCAAAAACGTATGTACTCAATGCCTTTTCAGAAGACAGAGCAACAAGAGAAACACCCTTAAGGGTCCGGCGAAACAGGCCAGAAGACAGATATCAAAACAGTTCAGGCCTGGTAGGATTTAAAAGCTGCTTATCATAGAGTCCTCCCCCTCTTCCGTCAGACACAATCAAAGAGGGAAGCGTAGTGTCCAACTGTAAACGGGTTGAACACTAAACATGCGGTATGTCTCAAAACAGTTGGGTCGTAACCTCTTTTAATAAAACGTTTTATAATTTTACCAAATACATTTGGAAAATTACCATGACCCAAGATCTTACGACGTTTGTAAACCACATCCCCATAAAAAACGGGTTTAGAAATACCTTCTCGCAAGCCTTCTAACAAATAGCAAATGTAATGCATGACCTAGGTACTTCAATGTGGAGACAGAATGTATAAAGCAACACGTAATATTTTCCACAAAATACAGATAGATTTAGAACAAGAATTCTAACACGATCCGCAGCAGTTGCTATATAAACATATAGCGAAATCGCCTATACATGAATCTACGATAAAATATAGCTGTTCCATTCCACCCTACAATTGTAACATGATTGTGAGATTCTACTCTGCTTCCATTATATGCCGACTAAATACTCGACCTTTTCGGTCCTAAGTAGTAGTTATAAAAAGTACATCAAATTTTCTGAAACAAACAATTTCTAAATGATGTATTTATTTTTTTATATTTTTACCGTATGAAAATTTTTCAGCCCGGTAAGTTTCAACTTCAGCATCGGTGCATCTAGAACTATATCTGGTCGTGTGTGTAGTTTACAATTTCTGCGTTGTATGCACCACAAATGTCAACTATATTCTACTTTGACAGTAAATGAATTTTAATTATTGTTCAAATCTTCCAGACTCAATGTTTTCATGTTTATATGCCGCAATGTTCTGGCGTGTATGTTTCAGTGCCATCATGTAGGTGACGTGTTCTATTTTTAGAAACTGCATATACAAACATTGAATGAAGTATTTACTTCTAATTTCTGTATCCGACCTTTAATATTATTTAAAATAACATTTTCACAGCAGTAACTATTCTAATTCAAATTTTAAAATTACTGAATATCGGAAAATTCCGTTTTATGCAACGCTTTCCATTCGTGGGGAGGTTTTTATAATAGCATATGACCAGCCGAATGACGTATCACGCCGACGTATCGAGCTGAAATGTAGTGCTGTAAAATGCGAAGATTTGCGTGGTTAGAATCGAAATAATAGATATGTTCCAATAATTTTATCAGTTAATAAAATATGGGAAGTCGTTCGGATGCAAATATTAAATCACTCGTGCTACGCACTCGTGATTTAATTAATACGCATCCAAACTCCTGCCCATATTTTATTAACTGATAAAATATAGGGACATATTTATTATTTCTTAACTATCGTCTTTTCGGTATCTCGGTATCATGAAAGAAATATCACAATGGTCATACAGTTTAAGGTCTAAACTCGTAATCTATAAAAGGAAGTTTTCTACATTTCTCTTCATGATTTTTTTAAAAATATCAGTGAGTTGAGCATTTCCAACTTGTCAAATTAATTTTATATTTCATTAAGACATTTTAATAGCTCGTGTTTTCCAGCTGTAATAAACAACGTGTTTTTGCTATCATTATAGCTCTTTTGTCAATATGAAGAAAACTATATAAACGACCAAATAAACTTTCTGTACATTATTCATTATTTTAGACAACTTTTATTTAAAATGTTTGAAATAATTGTTCTTATTTCTAAAAATTAAAGAAACGGACATTTTTGGAGTATACATGTTCTAATATCAAGCGTTGTTGAACATAATTATAGGTTACAACACGCTAAACAATTGTTTTTCTTTATTCTTTATAAAATTGACATATTTCCAATGACGGCAGTACACATCAGGATCTATTTTAAATGTCTGTAACTCACATTTTCTTGAAGAATCTTGTTATAGCTGAATAAATATCAAACGAAAAATGGGAAAATGCTATCTATATGTCAAACATAGATCTGTCATGTGATTTCAGCAAACAAATGCAAAGAAAATAAGGCAAATAGCGCTACAAATAAAAAACCATGAGGACTATGCACATTGTCTAGAAAGATCCATGGTACTTTTGAAGGATGTATAAAACAAAAATTAAATAGCTAAATGATACTACGTAAGTTAATATCTTACTAGGCTTGTATGCATTAGAGACAAATATTGACAAGTATGAGTCACCTCACAATTGACTGTCTTAAAGATATACAAAATTTATAGTTTTTGGTAAACACGTAATTATTTAGAAAAAAACAGTAACAATAAAGAAATGAAAAAATATATTGCTTATGGTTCTAGTATAACTTGAAAAGATAAAAAGTCATTGAACACCGAAGAACTTAAAACAACTTTAACCTTAAGTTTAATAATGTTTTAATAATGTTTATTCAAAGGAATAAACTTGTAGCGTAGCCGCCGTATAAATTAAAGTCGACAACCAGTCTATAGTTTCTATAATTTTATTGCATACGTTTTCTATTTATTTCTTCAACAAAGATTAGCCATAACAATTTCAACATACAACATCTCTCGTGCCTCGGACCGCTCTCGTGACTGCTCCGAAGAGCCATGTCACCGGCTCAACGTCCGATCGAAAACTCCTGTAACGATAAGTCACTGGCCTTATATACTATTTGGCTAGCTCCTCATTACGAGCTAATTTTATCATGATTAGTACATATATACAAAACATGTCAATCATTCTGTCTAAAGTTACTATTATTAGAAATTATTTTATATAACTGACCTTCTGTGACAATAGAAGACACCCGTGCTTACGTGAATTACTAGTGAATCAGCATTCCGAACATTTTTCTCGGCTTTTTAATTAATTTGTTTATCATTTCTTTCTCCCGCCTGTCAAAATATATGATAGCGTGTCTTTTATGGTCCTTTAATTAGTAAACATGACAGTTGACAACTGTGGGTCATACATCTGAATGCTGTCTGCGCATTTAAAATAAAAACAACAAAATTATAAGAATAATCTAATAATTTTGTTACACCTTCCTTTCTTATTCTTTCCAAAAGGAATAGTATCCCGGCGTGGTGAACGGGCCGCAATTGAATTAAAAGCAAATATTGTTTTTAAAATAATATAAGGGGGTCCCGGCGTAGTGAACAAGCTATAATTGTATTAAAATCATAATAATATATGAACAACAAAATTACAAGAGAATCGTAATTTTGTTACAAAACTAATAAATACCAAACATGTTTTTGTTGTTGGTTCACATGATAAAAACATACACATATGTCTTGCACCAGATCTTACCAGGTACAAAATTTACATTCACTTTACATTTTGCGCGTGATGTGGTTTAATTCACACAATTTTATTACATAGATATTGAAGATTTGACTCCAAAATCCCAAAGGACTAGAAAATATAACAACACTGTATCATACGGGGAGACTTTTACAGCCGACCAACGGCACTTACAGATTGCAAGTCACATTAATTAAAACATTCAAATTTTTCATTTTTATTGCATACGGAATTTCTTCAAAAAATGTTACTGGTCAAAATACATGTTCATATATCCCTTATCTTAATGTTAGATAGGCATCCCGACTTTTTCCCACTTGATATAGTGTGTTTCTTTGCGGCAAAGTCTATTATAAACGACATTTTATTCTTTGCGTACGTCATTAATGTCTGCAAGCTTTATATATTGCCTATTAACATTTTGCAGATAGAATTTAGAACGACCACTGTGGTGAACAAAACAAATTAATGAACGTATAATATCCCAAAATATGTAATCTTATACCAGTCCTCGCGTTGGAAATATATTTTATAATAACTGTATATCATATTTTTTGGTGCGCAAAAAGTGCAAAAATGTGCAACGTTTTTACAGCAATGTCATTTGTGACAGGAAAGGCCGTACCGGCGACAGTAACCATCAGAACAAATCAACATCCTTTACAATATTTACAAATTTATTTACAAAAGATGATTTTTAACAATGAATAGATGATATGAAAAGAAAAAAAAGCTGATTATAAGAAAGAAAAAAAAATAAAGTTCAGTATCTCTAGATACAAAAGTTCTTACAGTTCCATTCTAATCTGACGTGGCACAGTTCTTTAATTTAATTGCGAACTTTAAGTAGCACAAACAATATATGACAACATATCTTCTAATCCAGTCCCATTAAACCGTGACTACGTTGATTCCGTATTGGCTCCCTATGGTGGTAGGTGATTGCATCCCTGAGCTGACTTCAGAGGATAACAAAAATCAGCGTCTTTGCGGTTTACGGCACAACCATGGGACGAAAGCTCTGCGCTGGGAAAATCACATCCAGGCGAGTGAAGACAAGTGAACCTCGGGCATTGTACTTCCGGGTTATGACATCACCAGGTAAAATCGTCTGGCGGAAGAAGCTAAATTATATAACATATGGTAAGCACCATAGCAAAACAAATAAGTTAGGGCATAAAACTGCACCTTTGGGTACACCATACCTCCGTAGGCTCCCATAAATAATACGTGCTACTTATACAAAATATATGTGCTACTAAGTTCATACGTCACGTTATTAAAATACGTCACTAATTACTTCCATTATTACAAAAATTACTTACTTAAAAGACTAAAGTTAAAGTATGAAAAAGATATGAAAAGTTTATGATGAAACATTATAGATACGGAAATGATAAACTGTAGCTATTATTTACAACTACAAATTAACAAAATTCAATTTAAATTAAACGTTATACAATAATTTGTATCAATATAATGTCTAATGTCATACAGCAAACGGACACTGTATGTATATGCAATAGACTGGCACACAATTTCATATTACAATAATATATACATGGTACTAGACTTGCCATATAGATTTATACATAACAATACAATGTAGTAATGGCGTTCCATAATTAACAAAATGTTTGACATAAGTTTTTTGAAACAAAGTACTTTATAAATATCATGTTACAAATTTCAGTATAAATCTTACATCTTATATAAACGAAACGTTTAGACTCCTCTTTCGAAATAATTTACAAAAGTCTGAAAAATTTAATAAATCATCCTGACATACCGAAACTAGCCAAAATCATATGCCGAAAAGTAAATGTTACAGAATTCTGTAGAATGAACAAAAAATTACCAAATAAAAATCGTAATGCAAAAATCATACAAAAATCTAACAAATAAATTTCTTACCTCCATCGAGCATAAATTTCTAGCAAGAATATAATTCAGACATAGATTCGTCTATAATGTCGGAAGGTGGTGTGCGCAAGGCATATCTAGTCCAGTCTATTTAAAGGGTAATGTCCCGCCAAATACTAAATTTCATGGGAATCACGGCCTATGCGTGAACTCTTACTATTTCTATTTTCACGGGATTCACGATATAGCCGGGGAATCTAACTACTTTGGCGCGAATTTAAATTGACAATTTGAGGCCCATTATAGTGGTTTTGGGGATAAAAACATAAATTACTGAAGCTTATAAAATATCAACTTTCTTATTACTGAACCGAATTTAATAAAATTTACATGGAAATTTAAATTATGAAATACAGAAAAACACGAGAGGTATTTTATGCGTGAAATCTAACATTTACCTCAATAACTCAAAACTTTACAAAAAGATGATGCAATACCTGCATTTACACTACAGATAAAATAAGACCCGTATGTCAATTTGAGACACACGTCCCCCCTTAAAAAGAAAATTCATAATTTTCTTAGATGAAACAAAATGACATACTGAAAATAGGAAACACAAAAAAAAAAACAACAACACACTGTCACTATAATATAGCCATCTGTCTACACTCTACTCAGATAACCTGCGTCTACATTTTCTCTACCAGGAATTGCTCTTATACTGATCCTATATGGATGTAATGCCAATGCCCATCTCATTAGCCTGGAATTGCTAAGTTTCGCTTTATTCAAATAAGTGAGCGGCTGATGATCTGTCTCTAATACAAAGTCTTTACCGAACAAATACCGGTGAAACTTAGCTACTGCCTATACTATTGCTAAACACTCCTTCTCTATCACTGAGTACTTTTGCTCCCTAGGTAGCAATTTCCTACTAGCATACGCTACAGGTAATTTCTCTCCATCACTTTCCTGAAGCAATACTGAGCTTAAATCTACATCTGAAGCATCTACTCTCAATATAGAAGTCTGATCTAAATCTGGCAACTTCAAAATAGGCGGACCCATTAAGCTAGCCTTCAAGGTCTGGAAAGCTTTTTCTTGACTTTCACCCCAGTCTACAAGATTTGTCTGACCCTTTTTCGTCAAATCTGTGAGTGGAACTGCAATGGCGGCAAAATTTGGGATAAACTTTCTGTAAAATCCGACTACACCTAAGAATGAACGAAATGCCTTCTTGGTTTTCGGTCTCTCGGCATTCTGTATGGCCTGTACCTTATTTGGAACTGGTTCAAGGGTCTGGACATCTCCTATCATGTGCCCTAAACATTCTAGCTTCTGAAAACCTATAAAACACTTTCCGTCCACATCTATCCTGTAATCTAGTCTATTTACTACCTCTACTACTACGTAAGGACCCTTCCAATGTAACAACAACTTACAAGAGCTATCTTACACGTATCCTCCAACTTTTCTTTCAAATCCATAACATACTGGTAAGTGGTTTTAACCTCATCATTCTCCGTCTTACCAGCCCATAACTCTCTTAGCACAGTTATCGGTCCACGGATTGTTCTACCATAAAGTAACTCAAAGGGAGAAAATCCCAAACTTTCTTGCGGAACTTCACGATAAGCAAAGAACATAGCATTCAAATACCTATCCCAATCTCTAGGTCTCTCACTACACATACGCTTCAACATCTGCTTTAAACTGCCGTTAAACTTCTCTACTAAACCGTTACACATAGGGTGATACGGTGTTGTAGTTAACTGCCTTAATGACAATAACCTACTTACTTCTGCCATAAGTTCTGACGTAAACTGCGATCCACAATGGGTAAGCATTTCCTCTGGCACTCCTAATCTACTATACATATCTACTAATGCCTCTGCTACTCTCTCAGTTTCAATACTAGGTAGTGCTATGGCTTCCGGATATCTAGTAGCATAATCTCCATAGTCAAAATGTACCTGTTTTTCCTATCAGTCATAGGTTCGATCGGACCAACGATATCGACGGCAACTCTCTTAAACGGAGTATCAATCAAAGGCAATTTTTCCTAACGGAACTTTACTTACTCTACCCTTAGCTATAGTACGTTGACAAATGCTACATGACTGACAGTACCTCCTAGCCTCTGCCATTACTCCTGGCCAGTAAAATTCGCCTAATACCCTATCACTAGTTTTCCTTATACCTAAATGGCCTGACAGTAACGAATCATGTGCAACTTTCATCACAGTTTCTCTAAGACATTTAGGTACAATCAACTGTCTACTTTTGTCTAAATTCTGGGCGGTATACTCTCTATATAACAATCTATTCCTAATCTCAAACCTAACTGAACCTTTACCTCTACACTGCTTAATCGTACCTTCCTGAGCCTTCTTTCTACACAAATCTAAAGTGCTATCTTTCTGTTGCTTTTCTAAGAATTCCTCTAGATATATCTAAAATCTGAGACGGAACTTTAAGCTTTAATTGCTTCTTAACTTTGGCTTGCGCCCTAGTTTCTACTGCTGACGCTAAACTACTAAACTGAGGTTCTACAGCTCCCTCTACATTACCAATTATAACATCATTGGTAGGATTATCTACAACCAACGCCTCTACTGTACCCTTGAAATACGGACAATCAATATCTATTCTAGCTACATCTAGCCTATGTTCACTCCCATCTATGTACTTACATCTACGTGTTTTCTCTAAAAACTGACTTGCTTCTACTAAGTCCCGTTTCACTATCACACATGTACAACCTGTATCCCGCATAGCGATTACATCCCTACCATTACAAGTACCGGGTTTTGTAGGACATGTACTTACACTAAGCATACCTAACTCCTCAACATCACTGAGTTCTATAATACTATTTCCACTCTCTGACCTACTTGACTTACTCCTATCTCTATCTCTATTTCTTCCTCTACCTCTGCTCCTAGATCGGTCACGGCCTCTACCTCTATTTCTATTTTCCTTACTATTTCTATTCTCCCCTTTACTACTTTCCTGCTCTACCTCTACCTCTGCTGCTGCATTAGCACTGTTACCGTACTTTCCGCTCCTACAGTAATATGAACTATGTCCTATACGACCATAATTAGTACACTTCAGTACACCAAAGGGTTGATAACCTCTACCTCTATTAGCAACATTGCTACTACCTCTATTACTAGTGCCTACATTACGACTAATAGGATACTGTCTCTGAGGTATTTCATATGGTTTATGGTTCCGGTCCTTATTGGTTCGATTCACGACATACTTGGGACCTCCACGAGTCTTTGCAAACAAATCTGCATCTTCTGCTACATCCCCAGCTTTAACTAACCTCTTACTACTCAAATTCTGGTATAGTTCTCTATTACATATATCTAAAAATTGGTCCCTAAGTGTAAAATCTAATAATCCTTCGTACGTTTTCTCTACCTTACTCAGTCTAAGCCAACCATCTAAATATCTACTTATTCTGGCTAGAAACATCACAAAGGTCTCATTATCACGAGGCCTTTCAGTTCTAAACTTTTTCTTATAGCCATCATCAGTGAGTTCGAACTGACGTAGCAAAGCGGCTTTCAGTTTATCATAATCCTTCCTATCTTCCAACGGAAGCCTATCAAAAACCTCTCTTGCCATACCCTTTAGAAGGAACGGTAAGTTTAGTGACCATATCTCTTTATCCCAATCCTGCGCAACAGCGTACGTTTCGTACACATTTAAGTACGCATCCATGGAATCAATTTTCTCATCAAAGGGAGACATCTTAACCTTTACCTTTTTCTTACTCATCTTTTCTAAGTCTGTCTTAAACTTATGCTCTGTTTCTAATTTCCTACTTTCTGCTTCCTCCTTCTCTGTTTCTAACTTCCTAGCTAACATTAACTTCTCCTTTTCCATTTCTAACTTATCCTGTTCTAACTTACGTCCGTATTCTAACTTATCTAATTCTAACTTACGTTCATACTCTATCTTTTCCTTCTGCAACCTAGCCTCTAACTCTAATCTTTTCTTCTCAGCTTCTAAACTACTTCGTCGTTCATATTCTATCTTTTCTTTCTGCAACCTAGCTTCTAACTCTAATCTATCTTTCTCTGCTTCTAACCTATCTTTCTCTGCCTCTAATCTACTATGTCTTTCCTCACGTTCCCTAGCCTGCTTTTCCTTAACAAAGTTACGTAACTCCTCTCCTTCATAACCTAACTCCTGTCCTACCTTCGTTAACTCTACTACACTAGTCATGATTACACTACGTTAAGGGGACGCATACTTTGAAATTAGAAAAAAGTGGGTGGGGTATTATAAAATTTACCTGCAAAAAAGTACAAGGTTTTGGTAAATGAAATGAATACTGTTTCAACTGTTATAACTACACAAAGGATTGCTCACTAAAATAAAAATGAGAAAAACTGAAACAAGAAAGTTATTGTTGAATTACATAAGACTTCTTGTGTACATTCAAAGTCAACATTTAAGACTTTTTGGTGCGAAAATAATAGTGCTTCACTTTGTCCAAACATTTATCAATGTCCTACAGATTCTAATTTAAAGAAAGAATGTGAAATAAGTTCACTGTCTTGCTTTTCATTTGGCATATGTGAGCTAAAACACATTATTAGTTTGTTTACAAAGTAGTGCATAAGAAAAGATACGGTGGTCAAGGAATGCCACATTACAAAACTAAAAGAGTATATTCCCCTTAATACATTAAACATTTATCATTACAGAAGTCTAGTGGCTTACAATAAAGGCCTAGAAATGTTGGGCCCTTATTAATTTTTAACTTGGTATTCATGAATTGCAATGCACTTAAATATCAAAACACATTCAACAAACTTTGAAAATGTACTGTCTTAAAAATCCCTAAAATAAGGTATGAAATTTTGTTGAGAGGTCCGATCAATGTGTATATGTGCAAAAGCAACATTCTAATCTTGTTTTACAAAAGTTACTAATACACAGCAGGAATGTCAATGATCAAAACTGGACGAATATACAGTTATCCTCATTTTAATGTCATTTATAATTTGTCCTTGAATTCTCCACCATACTTTTCATAACTCTGTTTGCACGAGTTGCACGAGAATGCTGTCATTCACGTAAAAAAATGGGGTCAAATAAGTTGTAAATGCAATATCATGTAAACGTAGTTAATGGATTATGCAGTTCAAGATAAACTTTATCTCATAACGTAACGAACATGTATAATGTTGTAACAACAACTTTACTTACACTAATTTAAGTAGCAGTCGGTTTATAAGTGACTTTATCGATTCATTTTGTGTTTTGTTATTGTTGTCAAAAGTATAACGGAAGTGCCTCACAACTGAAGCGGAAACCAGTTTGATGCGCAAAGTATCCACTGTAGGTAATTATTTTTTGACAAATGTCCACAGAAATTAATAATTTTTCTAATATTTAAAGGGCGAATATCTGAAAAGGATTCATTATTTGATAAGAAATTATAATCATCGACATGTTTTTTTTTAAAAGCGTACACGTGCTGACACCTAAGTTGTCTCCCGTTGTTTATTAGAGTTACCTTTCGTCCGGCGCAGTAATACATTTGCAGTGAATCGCCGAGAAGTCGTGGGAAAATTAAAAACCATGTAAACAAACTAAAAATAACCACCTTTTCAAGATGAATTTCAAGTGATCGGCATTATGCATTTAACCCGCCTGACCTGTGTAGCATCTTAGATATCTGTTCTAAGGTATTCATTGTGTAGAATGTCATGTTATGCCCTTGCAATGCTAATCCCACTCTGATTTTTTTGTTTACATTTTTTATCAATGAGAAATATGGCGTCCATCCCGAATGAACTGACGTGGCGTTAAATTTTTACATGTTTAAAGCAAACCTGGTGTGTTAGAAGAAAATCTCATCCCTTCAACATTATTTGGAACACTGTTATTGTAAAAAACCTGTTTTTTCCTAATACAAAAGCTTAATATTTTGTTGAATGTACTTTCACAAACACCTCTGTTTTCCTATTACATTCATAGTACCACATCCTTATCCACAAAATACTGAATATTACAGGTGTCCATCAGTATTATATCAGTTTAGGAATATGTTTTTTATTTTCCCACCATCAATTTCTTGAATATGCACCCCTTCCGCATTGCTGTATGAACTGTGAATGTAGCAATATGCGTCCCCTTAACACTATATAACACTACAGTACAACAGCTACTATAACAACCTGAGATACTAGTTAAACAATCGTGAGGGAATACTAGACTACACTAGTTTACACTAAGGCTCTACAGTTACCATTGAAGCCAAAACAAAATACTATACTCTAAGTATATACTATACAAAACGTCCTCACTAAGATAATAATACACTAAGTTGCGCAACAGTACTATGTGTCAATCAAGGTTGCATAGGCAACAATCAACAATGTACAGTGACAGTAGGCCGTAACAATACCCTAGCCTTATCAAATATCAATCAACTGTAACTAGTGTTAACACTTTAGTGTAACAAATAAACAAAAATAAATCAAAGTGCTTTATCCTAAGATAAAGTATAGGTATAACACAACTGTGTAGCACTAAAACTTAAAAGTAGGTAAAAGTATATGCAAGTAAACAAGCTTGCTAACACACACAAAGTAAAATACTGTATCTAGTATGTATACAGTACACTAATACATAATAGGATCACTGGGAGAAGTAGGGCGACGCACAAGTAAAAGTGAGTAGGATAACTCTCCTTGTCAAGGGCGGTCACTCTCAGCACAAATATATGGAGCTTAATCATAGAGTGACACAAAATAAACCCAAAAGAAAAATAAAAGGAACGAACTCACCCCAGAATCCAAGTGTCGTAAACAACTGTCTATCAGTCTGTGACCACAAAAGCTGGTTAGCTGAAGCTACGGATCTGTCTTGTCTTGTCTGAGGTAAGCCGTCACTCTGAAAAATGAATAAAACTATTATATGTGTACCAATAGAACAAAACAAGAGGAATCTTTACAAATTATTGCTGCAGTTAAATGGGTGTTAATAATGTTCGAATAGCTACTGTGTCTGCTCGACCAATCCCACTTCTGACACCATTGTGACAGGAAAGGCCGTACCGGCGACAGTAACCATCAGAACAAATCAACATCCTTTACAATATTTACAAATTTATTTACAAAAGATGATTTTTAACAATGAATAGATGATATGAAAAGAAAAAAAAACTGATTATAAGAAAGAAAAAAAAATAAAGTTCAGTATCTCTAGATACAAAAGTTCTTATAGTTCCATTCTAATCTGACGTGGCACAGTTCTTTAATTTAATTGCAAACTTTAAGTAGCACAAACAATATATGACAACATATCTTCTAATCCAGTCTCTTTAAACCGTGAATACGTTGATTCCGTATTGGCTCCCTATGGTGGTAGGTGATTGCATCCCTGAGCTGACTTCAGAGGATAACAAAAATCAGCGTCTTTGCGGTTTACGGCACAACCATGGGACGAAAGCTCTGCGCTGGGAAAATCACATCCAGGCGAGTGAAGACAAGTGAACTTCGGGCATTTGTCTTCCGGGTTATGACATCACCAGGTAAAATCGTCTGGCGGAAGAAGCTAAAATATATAACATATGGTAAGCACCATAGCAAAACAAATAAGTCAGGGCATAAAACTGCACCTTTGGGTACACCATACCTCCGTGGGCTCCCATAAATAATACGTGCTACTTATACAAAATATATGTGCTACTAAGTTCATACGTCACGTTATTAAAATACGTCACTAATTACTTCCATTATTACAAAAGTTACTTCCTTAAAAGACTAAAGTTAAAGTATGAAAAAGATATGAAAAGTTTATGATGAAACATTATAGATACGGAAATGATAAACTGCAGCTATTATTTACAACTACAAATGAACAAAATTCAATTTAAATTAAACGTTATACAATAATTTGTATCAATATAATGTCTAATGTCATACAGCAAACGGACACTGTATGTATATGCAATAGACTGGCACACAATTTCATATTACAATAATATATACATGGTACTAGACTTGCCATATAGATTTATACATAACAATACAATGTAGTAATGGCGTTCCATAATTAACAAAATGTTTGACATAAGTTTTTTGAAACAAAGTACTTTATAAATATCATGTTACAAATTTCAGTATAAATCTTACATCTTATATAAACGAAACGTTTAGACTCCTCTTTCGAAATATTTTACAAAAGTCTGAAAAATTTAATAAATCATCCTGACATACCGAAATTAGCTAAAATCATATGCCGAAAAGTAAATGTTACAGAATTCTGTAGAATGAACAAAAATTTACAAAATAAAAATCGTAATGCAAAAATCATACAAAATCTAACAAATAAATTTCTTACCTCGATCGAGCATAAATTTCTAGCAAGAAAATAATTCAGACATAGATTCGTCTATAATGTCGGAAGGTGGTGTGCGCAAGGCATATCTAGTCCAGTCTATTTAAAGGGTAATGTCCCGCCAAATACTAAATTTCATGGGATTCACAGCCTATGCGTGAACTCTTACTATTTCTTTTTTCACGGGATTCACGATATAGCCGGGGAATCTAGCTACTTTGGCGCGAATTTAAATTGACAATTTGAGGCCCATTATAGTGGTTTTGGGGATAAAAACATAAATTACTGAAGTTTATAAAATATCAACTTTCTTATTACTGAACCGAATTTAATAAAATTTACATGGAAATTTAAGTTATGAAATACAGAAAAACATGAGAGGTTATTTATGCGTGAAATCTGACATTTACCTCAATAACTCAAAAATGTACAAAAAGATGATGCAATACCTGCATTTACACTACAGATAAAATAAGGCCCGTATGTCAATTTGTGACATCATTATCCGAAACTATATTAAGATAAATCACTATATTAGAAACTACCATATATAAGCTGGAACAATGAATAGCAAGACATTTTAAGTAACTTTTCAGGTTTTAAACATGTTCAAAGTCTCATTCTTAGTTCTAGGACTATTTTACGACTTAACTCAGTGTTACTTTTTTGAACCTACAGGATCCAGTTACAACAACGTTCTCTTGTTTTAGACTTTACATCTAAAAATCAGGTTGCAGTAACGTCTTTTGATACTGATCTGGTCTGATGAAGTAACGGGTACGTTTTTAATACCTTCTTGCAAACTTGCATGAACAACTGTTATCGTTTGTATTAATGGAGTGGCAAATTTCAAAATTCGGCTTTTCAAAGTCAAAATTCTATATCACTGGCCCCAGATCTGAAAAAATGCCACTGTAATGTTACGCCGTAACCCTAGACATACTATAAGAACCATGGTCATGAACTGGAAAATGCACTATCCCATTTCAATGGTACTTTTCTCACCTAAAATGCGTAGCTCGATGAATGGGTACCAAGCATATTGAACAAGCGGTAATTTATCTTTCATCGTGCATTAGTCACATTGTCTCAATAATTCATATTTTTCATCTTGCGAAGAAGTCCATTTTATGCCTTCGTCAAATAGATGATAAGTATTTTAAAGAATATTCTAACACGACCAGGAAATAATCTACATACATGTAGAGCAAAATCTATCTCGGGTTATTCTGCAATAACCCACGTGCGTGCAATGACGCCATCCGATCCAGGTGCGTAGCACGGTCGTTAAAAGTAGTTACCAGTTTTTCTAACACTGTTGATACTAGTATGTCGTGTTAGAATCGAAATAAACAAGTTCCCAAGTGTGATTTATTGTAGAATAACCCGAAATTTTCACTCTTATGCGAAACAATATATCACAAAGGCTTACATATTCTTACGCATAAGAACTCAAAACACGGGTTATTCTATGATAAACCACACCTGGGAACTTATTATTTTTTATTTATATAATACATTTATGCATTCGCAGCTATCAATATTCAGATTTATGTAGTTTTATATGATCATAAAACGTTTATGTTGACTGGAATATACATATGAAATGACGTGTCCAAAATTGTTTTTGAGTTTAAGATTTAGGTAGGTTTCACGTAAATTCGCAATTGTTACAATGCCTCATAAGCACAAATGTCTCTGAGCTTGGTAATTATACTTCATGAGATAGTTTGACAAACTATGTAATGATGTAATATATTAAGTAATTAGCTTAATGGCTTACAATGAGAACGTATACTTTCTTCAGGCTGTAATGCATATTTACATATTTAATACATGTATATGTATGGAAGTAATGGGCTATAGTGTCTTTATCTGAAATAAAATAAAAAACTGACTTAGATCTCGATCTAGCTTCAGAAATATAAAGCATGCAACGAAACAATGGCGGTAAAAGCTCGATTAGACTAACGACGATCTTTATATGTAACTGTATTATAAATATATCAGCTGTATGTATGCATTTAAAACATGTACAAAATCACACGGATATACATACAAACATTTAATATTACAACTATAACCAGTTCAAATCTTCTTTTTTTCTACATGCCAAAATTTCACGAAAATTTGTTTTCTTCCCATTAACACCGATTATCAAAACTTGCTTCTTTGTTGAACTTGTTTTCAGTCAGCCGAAGAAAAATAAGCCCACTTACCAAACATTTTATTGTTTATTTTTCATTCGTTCTAAACTTTCAAGAATTCTAATGAACTTAACGTCTACATTGTAAAAGTACAGAACTTCAAAAATAGTGTTTTTATTTCTTTTCATTGAATTAGGCGTTGCCATTGTAAACAAGAAGCATATTTTCGCTGTAAAGGAAGTCAGTCACATTTAGGCCATATTTTATGATCACTTTTCGTATATTCTATAAGATTTATTAATAGAACAAGCAGACCAATTATATATATATGGATCCCTGTCAAAAATGTATGTTTTGATGTTTTTTCATAAAAAAATATATGTAAAGACACCTTTTAATATGAAAGTCATTAGAAAAGCTGAATATCTGTTGACTTCCATATATGATTTTGCAATTTTCAGGTTTACATTTACATTTCATACATATTGGGACATTTCAACAATGTATAACAAAATGCCATTTTTTAAACTACGTGTAGCTTCGAAATTCATTCATTTTAAATCCCGATCTTGATTGCACACAAAGATAGCCAAAGAGAAATAACAGAAGTTTTCAAATTTGCATCTCTTATGAATTTCGGCTAATTAAATAATTGTCAATGCAAATTTTGGGTGGGTATAATACAGTTGTTCTCGTGCTCATATCATTTCTTAGGCACATTACGTTTATCAAATTAATACTTATGTTAAAGCAACTCTATGTTTTGGCAAACGTGATAGGAAAATAAAACTTTAGAAATATCTAAAAGGAAAATCGTATATGTCTTATAATGTAGGTGCTTAGCGAACATATGAATAAAAAATAACCAAATGTTGAAGCATCTTAAAACAAAACATTCGTTTAACGAAACGAAAATCAAATTTCTTTCCGCCTTACCGATAAGTTCAATACACATTAGTATTCTGCAAGAAGGAAGTATTGAAGACATATTAGATATCATACTTTAAAGTATACGGTTTAAAAGATTTCAACCTTTAATCATTCTTATGGCTGAACAACCAGGGTCGGAATATTTACTTTTGTAGTATATGTTAGGAACAGAACCATTTCAATCGAGACGTATGCAAGATAGTTTAATTGATACAATACAAATTTCTTCAGGATAAATTGTCTTACCAAGAATCAGTCGTTAAAGAGGTTGTCTCACTTTATCAGTGAAAGTGTTAAAGATGTTTCTTTTTTTACATTATATTACCCGTTTTCAAAATGACATTTTCATGTACATAAATCGTGCAAATAGCTAGATCGAATATTAATAAAAACAGAAAAATAGTCGAAATGTCCTACACTTCTTGTGACTGAGATTATTATTTTATATATATATATTGATCGAACATTAATACTTTCTCCTTTTCTCCTTATGACTATCATCTGATACGTTCAACTGAAAAAAATCTAAAACCAATACTATTATCAATGGCATATACTCATTCTAGTTTGGAAATGGAATTGAATCAGAACAGTACATTTTGTCAGTGTCTTGATATTTTCATACGCTTTCCTTGAAACCAAATGGCATCTGAAATACAACATTATCAGCCAATGCTCTTAAGTTACCCTAGACAACATCTCTATTGGGAAATGAACATATTTGGACTTCAAATTAACTCTACAACATTTATTCGGTCTCCGGGAATAGTTTAACAGAAAATTTACTGTCGATGCACAACTAATTATATTAAATCTCAACCGGCAGCTGAGTTTCATTAGCAAAGTTCTTTGAGAGATTAAATTTTTAGTCATCTACATACACTTTTTGATCAAGAGATGAAAGTTATTGAATTCCCTCTTTTTGTACGTTAAAACCTCGCTCAGGGTATTGAATTATTTCGCAGAAGAAATCTGTTAAGCTTGCTTATTGATGATCAAAGTTTCTATTCTGTCTAGATGGCCGCCCGTACCTGAGTTAGTGTCAGGAGACACGTCAGGTATTGCTAAACAAATCATAGTTTTAATGTTATGTTCTTTTCACATTGTCCTTTAAAGAAAGGAAAAGCACGCTAAGGCACCTCGGGTATTATATGCTAAAGCTGGAAATTAACCATATTTTAAGCATTGAACAAATAGAACGAAACTAAAATATTTTACACTGAAAATAAGGACACTACAAGCACGGCATAATCCAGTAGCTTAGGCTAAAATATTACGACGATCGGATTATTTGAGCTGTATCCATAAAAATGGTACAATGTTATTACATGATAGTACTTAAAAGTGTAGACCACTGACCGAAAATGATAAACACACAATCCAACATGAAACTAAGAAATCGTTTAATTTGTATTTTGACAACACAGTCATTGGAACTTGTTCATTGATAGATGACCCAGACGATGTGTGTAGAAAAGTATATCAATCCCTCTTAAGTGCTATTGTTGCGTTGATGTAACAATTACAAAAGCATTTATTTATGTGTATTTTACTAAACCTATGTCTCATTTGAACAGAGCTTCTAAGAAGTTTATCGTCGGCTATGCGCAACCGGTATGTGACCAAGGATTGATATTGATATCTGATCATATTTATGTTTCTAAGTCGATACCGGTATGTGAAAAATTAGAACAAACAACCTATTGGATAAAGTGGGTCCATTTATTTTAGTCATTTATTTATAGTATATTCAAATAATAAAATAACGATAAATTTATGGTGTGGATCTCTGTTACATAGGCACAGACAATAAATCATTACAAAGTTATTTCCTAAATATAATGAATCAATATGTTACTTTGAATTCTGATGTTTTTTTAAACTAATGACAGTTTTCGTTTATTTTATTTTCAATTTCAAACTCTTTTTGTCAATGTAGAAATTGTACATGTTTAGAGTAGTCACCAAATATTGGAAATACTTAATCAGGAACGTTGAATTTCTATCTTTCATCAATGTATCTAACACAATACGATGAACAACAGCTTTGGCTGTAGTATAATCTGCTTGAAAAGATCACTTGACATAGTCTCTTTCTACTGAAATTCGTTAATAACACTGAATTCACAGTTGCAGTGATGTTTGTCTATTTCAATGTTTATCAATTAAAGCAGACGTGATTTTAAAAAGGCAATCTAAGATACATTTTTCACTATTGCAATAATAACTTGCCATGCATAGTGTTTAGTATTTCAGGCAAAAAATATTAGATAAATGCTAACTTAAATAGTTATGTTTTAGTCATTATTCGTACAAACAAATCAATGAAACTGGTATTTAAAGAGGACAATCTAAAAGAGAATTCCGTTTTTTTTTAGAATTTCAACTAATGACCCTTTTTCCTATTGATATATTCTCAAACGAACTAAATCACGAAAGTATTTTTAACAGCAAAAATGTTTGTTGTCATTAAATCATAACTCTCATACATGCGTCGAAATTAAGCGCTTTAAAAGAAACAAATACATCAGACAGAAGTATTCAAAGTGATTGAGACTTTGACAAAAAAATAAAACCATCCAGGTATATGGAAGAGCATGCAGCAGACATCATTTTAAGTCAGCGTGATATTGAACTTCATATAATATTTAATCCGTCTTTGTGTCAAGCTAAAATTTGTCACTTTTACACTCTTGATTATTTTTAAATAGGGAACTGCCAATGTAAATGGAAAGTCTCAACTGACTCAGCACAAAACAACAACGACAATAACTGTTTTGCAAGACGAGACGCTTATTTATTTGGTTAGCATAACTGATTGGGAGTCGGCAAAATACGTAACTGATTACATATAACATGTACATGTACTTTGTTTACATACAACGATATAATCACTAAACATTCTGTTAACAAACAGAAAAGTTCAATCTTTCACGGCATCCTGCATTACAATGCAAAGTAAATATTGTCCACATATGTAAATAAATATTCGATACCATTATCATATATATTATGACGCATGCTGCAATCGAATCTGTAAACTAAACAATATTGTTTAACATCTACATTATGTTACCAAGTTAAACAAATTCGATTGTATATTTCTCAAATGGAATACGAGCCGCCAACGAAAATTTTACTTTTCGACAGGAGGAAACGTGTTTCCGTAGCCATTGCATAAAACATTGAAATGCTCAGACTATTCCTCGAAATACTGAAAAACGAAACGAGTTCAGACATGCCAAAACATACACCAAATATACACTTATTTCAATACTAACATTTAGTTTAACCTTAATACCATTTTAAATATTGAATAGTTTAAACATTAATCTTCTTTAAAAAAATGAATTTTAATGCTAAATATGCACTAACCAAAGAGTGGTCTGCGTAGAACTTGACTACTCTACAAAATGTAAAATAGTCACAATCACGTGACCTAACTGGTCAAACCAGTTTTGTATACGCACCTGTTGAGAAAAATGTTCTCCGCTTTACGCTGTAACGCGGAGAACTAAAATTCTAAACGATTCGTTGTTACACTAATCTCTGATGTCAGACATTTCACAACGGTGAGATGTAGTGGAAAGAACCAACGCAACACATCTCTTGAATTCCCTGTGAGACACAACTGAGTAATTGATATCGTAGCATTTCTCCCTCACAGATCATTTCTGTCCATCTGTTGGACCAGCCAACATGGAAAACTCAACAATTATTTTAACACATCGAAACTGTATTAAATAGATCCGTATGTGGTACGCATGTGAATAAAACACTGTAACGCTATCTCAAGGATATATCAATTGAACGATATCGTGATGTATCAAGCTGTCTGTTATAAAAAAAAGGTATTTTTTCAGCCGTCTGATATTCATTAAAGTATTAGAGTAAAATCTTTAATAAGATCCTTTGGAAGCAAAGTAAAAATAAAATGCAACCAATCAAAATAAGAGCATACACGGTTTCACTTAGTCTGTCCATGAGAGGTAATTAAAAGCCATGTTTGAATGAAGTCTACTTTTTGCAATTCTGCTCAATTTTGCTTTCGATATAATTCTCCCTTTTTCTAGTGCTAGATTGAAATATTTTTAATGTTTAAATTGAAACGCATGATATATAGATATTGTAATTAGTATTTGAACTTTTTGCAATTTTCAATATGTTGCAATACTAACTGATCTTTCACTGCTTACACTGATATATGATTTTATAGGCTTAAGTCGTGATTTTTAACAATACTGATGATGCATATATAGATACTAACGTTTGAAACCACTGTGCCTTATATAGGGCAAATGTGATGCACTAGCTTTAATTGAAATTAAAAAAGATTCGCATCTGATTTTATAATATTACAAGCGGCAACAGGTACACTGTTTGGAAACAAATAAAAGCAAAACATGTAGAGCTACAAGCAACTTTGATCAAAATAAAATCATTCACACCACAATTAAGGATACTTATGCCTTAAACTATTTAATGTATATGTGTAATATAATTCTGCTAAGCCGGTGCTAGGGGCATGAGTGTTGGTGCATATAACATTACCTCTCATGAAGAGACCCGGTGAAACTGAATCAGTTATTACTTTGCTTAGCTGCCTAGTTCTTCAAACGATCTCATAGATTTTATTTTTATTGGACAATAGATGTTGTATATTATCTGTTATGTCAAGGAAAATTTAAGAATAATCTAATAGGCTTTAAAAAGTCTTCCTGTATCTAGACTCAGTGCTGTTAGATACTTTGATATTTAGGGATCATAAGTCCATTCAAAGTTCATTTATAATAAAGGTTCCGCTAAAGCCGGTGCGAGGGGGCATGAGGGTTGTTGCACATTTTATAACCTCTCATGAATATACTCAGTCAAACCAAGCCTGTTGTTATTCTACATGTTGTCTTCTATGCTTCTTAAGGATTTTTCTTATAGATTTCATTTACATGCTTAAATTTAATATTTCCCTCAACAATGTTTACATGGATATTAGACAATAAAAGAATGGCTTAGAATTCTTCTTATAAATTTTATTAATGATGCATTGTAAAATCGGTCAATTTCACCTATGTGAAATGTACAGAAAGGAATGTGAATAACGAGAGTTTTTGCATTCCCGGGAGACTACTGAGTAATTGGTATCGTAGCATTGTTCCCTGGCAAATCATTAATGTCCCTCTGGTGGATCTAGCGATATAATACATAATATAAATATCGTGCTTAATGGCAAATTGAATGATTCTTTAGGCACATCAAAAGCATATTGGACAGCCGGAGACCTGACTTTGCTAAACGTGCGTAGAATGCACTCTATAACACCGTCTTACAAGAGTGAAAATAACAATAGAAGAAAACATCATGTTTATTTATTGTTACAAAATAATCTAAAAATATCTTGCTATATATTTAAAGCTGTCCCATATAAATTGATATAAATTTTATAAATTAGTGTTTAGTTTTTTAAATATATATTCTGTTACTGGAAATTTTCCTCAGTATGATTATTTAGAGATAGACGAAGGAAACTGAAATGTATTTTTCCGTGTTACAGATATAGTGTATAATGAAGAGATATCTTTTTGGGAAAGTTTACTGAAATATAATGTAACGTTCACAATTGTCCACAAAATTCAGACATTTTCAGAACATAAATAAAGCTCTTTTTTTTATGTTTCCATTAAAGAATGCCGAAATGTTGTATATTTACAGTAACACTGGGAATAAATTCATATTTTATCTTTAAAGAATGTTTTCTTTTACTGCATCTATGTCACCAAAAAGTCACATTCCTTCTGAATTATTTTGAACAGTAAGTAAAAAATATGTTCTTTGCGAGCATTTAAACTTTCGATTTTCCAGCATGTTTTGGCATTTGTTGCTCTCCAGATTCACTTCAATTCATGTTATAGATTTAAATACGTAGTGATTTTTCCCTTCTGTCTGCTGTCAACTTTGAAAACCTGTTTCTTATTTTAGGGAAGACATATTCCTTTGTCAATTAACGACTGCCTGAGATAAATTGCTAAACATTAACAGATGTTTTATTTGATAGTTAACCACACATATAATCAATTTAATGACACTCTCACGTGTGCAATTCACAAACCCAGTCTCAAACTCTAGATTTCTCCACTGGACACCAAGTAAGCAATATGCCTGAAATTAAACAGATAAAATGACCAGGTACATTTTTTGATTCTAAGAAATACTTGTTTTTTTCAATTACACTTAAAATCATTTTGTTTTATTGTTTTCTAACACTATAATTAAAAATAAACTTCTTTTAAGTATACTTATCCTTGATAAATGTATTATCAAGCGTTGTCATAGAAATAAATATTCCTGACGTAAGTACTGTTTGTGTCAGCAGTATCATGCACGAGGGATATTGCACTTTTCCCCTCTTGTAAACAGATTCAACCAAACGAAGTCTGCTATGTTTTTGCTTGATTGCGCATAATGTTCTTATACATTTATTTTAAATTATGTTTGTCCCTTTTGGACACAATGCACATGTTTTATTGAAATTGAATAAGATCATTTTTTGGCTCCCTTCCTATGAGGTACTTTGTTACATGGTACTAGTCTTGCTATTAGAATTTACAGGAGTTAAAATTAATACAGTATAATTATTATAACCTGGATTTTTTCCTGTGAAATTGTATGCGTTTAGTGTCGCGGCGGGCTAGAAAAAAAGAAGACCTCATCATTTTCTTAAAGACAAATATGGTATAAATTAGGGATGGCAACGAATAGCAATTTTGGTATTCGAATATTAGGTCAGCCTTCCGAACGAATATTCGAATATTCGGTCATCAAATGATCAACAAATCAACTCAAAACCTTATGAATTTATCGTACCCTTAGCAGCGATCTGCATTAATTCTACTTTCGTTTACACCGGAAGTAATTTAGACATTGACGAATTAAGACTGACTTATCGTTCTCATCGCTTGTTCATCTTTTTGAATATAAAATATTTGTTATTTGCCTCCATTTACATATAATCTATATAGGTTTTACTTATTTTTACATGTTTTTAGAGGGATGTAGCCCTCCCGTAAGTAAGGTTCTCTCCATACATATTACACGTAGCCGACTTCTTATCGGATGATCGCGTGAAATACTTTAAAAAGACAGGCGGCATTGCTTGCATTTTGACAGTAGATTCACGTAATAGCATGAACAATATTTTCGATTAAACGGGGTGTAAAATTAAGACTGTGGGGGTGGGGGAGTTTCATAAAAGATATATTTTGCTTAACTTTACCCTTTGTCTGAATATTGAGTAGATTCTACTATTTTTTTTTTTCAATACGAAATGCATTTATTAACAAGAGGAATCCGTTTTACATAAAAAGAAAATTCGTCACATTTGACTTGTTTACAACACTTTTCGGCATTTTTCTTTACTGAAATACATATTGAATCGACTTTGATTGAAATCCGAGTCATTATAGTTCAAGTGCTTTCTGATGATTTTTAATTATATGTGGTTCGCACCTACCGAAAACAAGGCGATTTGTAACGGATTAACATCAATTGGGGACTAATAAAATTTCTAAAGGTAAGCAATTAGCGGTACTTACTACAGGTTACGATGTCATCACCATAGCGATGTACAATATCGGCACGCTAATATACAAAGTGACACGTCTGACAGCGACGGAAGCCATTTTCGCGCGTATTTACTATGAAAGCGAATTTTGGTAAATTAGATAAACGAACATACTGGTTCTTGCATTTGGTTTTTATTTATTTCTTATGATTTTATATTTTTTTCCGAATATTCGAATAGTGAAACAGTATTCGAAAAATTCGTGTCACGAACGAATATTCGAATATTCGAAAATTCGTTGCCATCCCTAGTATAAATAAAAATGTTTACACATGCAAATATTCCAGATAATGTCATAAAACTGGTTTAAAATTTGCTGTTCCTTTCAATCATAAAAGCAAAAGAACTTTTTTAGTTTTAGCGTATTGTGAAAAGTCTGCTTTTAACTTTCTCTAAATAAATCTACAGCGAAGAGCATTGGTGCCTGCAAAAATATCCCCAGATCTGGGATCTTTGGAAAAAAACCAGTGTGAAAACTTGCTTGAGTTCCAAACGTTTAATGTCTAGTTTTCTTCATCTTCTACATATAAATTATGTTAAAGTAACCAATATGGTTCGAAATTAGACCTTCCATTGTAATCAATACTAATTTCGCTTTAAAATTCCACAGTGTTTTATGTAAAAACCGTAATCCAAAAATAATATAGACATATTAAAATCACAGGTATAAATACTTTCTATAATGTTGACTATTTACTTTTATTATATTCATACTAATGAAATACTGGAAAATATTGCTGAAATATAATTCATATTTTCACTGTATTTTTTTTTCGTTGCAATGAAACATATCTTTCTATATTTTCACTGCAGTGAAACATATTTTTCTATATTTTTACTGCAGTGAAACATATTTTCTATATTTTCACTGGTTTTCCGAACCTACTTTGGTATTTTTGGGCAGTTACTTAGGTATATCTAGGCTACAATTTGAAGGGGAAAATGTATATGAATAGTAAAGCAATCTATTTCAAGTCAAAATATAGAACTTACAATGATCGCAGCCCGCCTTTGGTACATTATAACCAGTATTTGTACGAGTACACGGCATTTAACCCTACGCGAATGGACAGAGAATGGACTCGGGAGAACGTTTGGGAAACGCCAGAAAGAAACACAACAATATGTCGAAAATCGGGAACTGCGAGTTGTACACAACTCGGTCAACTACACTTTCATATTTAATGTCTTTGCGGAGACTGTAAAGGTAACGTTTTTTTTTTTTGTTTATTTCTAAAATAAGACTAAATTTCGGCTGATACTGAAAATGCATTGTTGTTGTTGTTGTCGCTCGTCTTAACTTCTAAGTGTAACCAAACGACGTGTTAAATCATTTGTGTATATGATAAACAGAAAATTCATGTTTTTGCGTGAATATGGTTTTTATTTTCATCGAGTGGTATGAAAATAAAATATTTCACAAATATCTGAGATAACAATTGTCGAAAATAGGATATACTTAGAAGTATTATAAATTATGTTCATAACAAAAATGTGGAGGCCACATTTTAGACAAGACGTTGTGGCACTTTTACATGTATGTATAGTACTAAGTAAACTAGACATGTAACTAAAATGATGTTTCTCCAGATGACGGGCATTGAGTAAGAGTAGTTTTGAGACACAAGTTTCGTTTTATATGAAGTGTACCAAAACCGCTTTTAGTTCGAGTCTCACTCTGGATATTGTAATGTTTCGTGGTAGATATCTATCAAACTTTGTTGAAGACGGTCAGTGTATATACTATATCTCGGGAATTTATTGACTGCTTAAGTTCATCAAAACAAAGAGAAATATCAAACAGGGAATGCCACGCACCAAAAGCGCAGCCTCCTCAAAACGAAACCCCCAGCACGCAAACGCGTGCACCACACACACACACACACACACTCAAAGCTTACACATCAGGACAAAACGAACAACACACACACACACACACACACACACACTCAAAGCCAACACAAAAGGACAAGCATACACACACGCGCGCACACAAAGTCAGCACACAAGGACAAAACGAACAAACAAAGGAACACAGTGGGGCACCGCCTTGGAACGGTCTTGTTAAGCATTGGACAAACAGAACAGAAGAATTTTCACATTAAACGTCAGGATACTGCTGGCTTGACATAATATTGCGGCTTATATTGTAGTTGTCTACGAAACTAATTTAAAAGACAATGTCAATAAAAAGATACTAAGACAAACTACAATAAACACAAACTGCAGCCAGAATCGTATAATTTGCATTGCAATAGCACAATCATTGGAACTATACTAGTATTAATATTTGACTCAATTGTTGTGTGTACAACGGAATTAGGAGACCAAACGTTCCCAAATACCAATTCAGTGTTGACAGGGCAATTACTAGTATATCATATCCATATATCTTACAAAAACTATGTCTAATTTACAGATCTTTCAGTCGGCTGGGAAGTGTATCGTCAGCTTCCTAGCGTATATAATGAGAGTCAATGGCAGAAAATTGAATGCCCAACGCTTCGTGATAATGTGTGAATGCATTTAACGTCCTATTCTATATTGATCTTATAACAACATTATCATACAGTTTAAGACTTTTGACTGGTATGCGTCCGTAAGTTTTAGTCTGTTCAAACATTTATTTCAAAACTTTAATAAAACGTCACATGATGTGATGAAATGACAAGGGCATGTTTCTCAAAAACTGATATGTCAATATTAAATCCATGAAAAAGATACTGCAATTGCATAGGCAAGGAGATTTCAATTTCAAAATAGACTTTCTTTCCTTGATTTTACTTTGTACAATTTCTACACCGGAACTGAAATCAAAGAATAAAAAGTGTCATGGTAGCACTAAATTTCAACGTTCCGCATATTTCAAAGCACATTGAAATTGAATTGATCAGACAATCAGATCATATTCTAAGCTCCTGTTAATATATGCAAATTTTAACTGGTCACCAAATGTTAAACAATGTTGAAATTTTACGTCGGTCGTTTAAATGATCGGCAATGGTGCTTAATCTCGAGAGGCTGAAAGAAGGTTTTCTGTCGTCGGGTTCTGTACAAGAGAGGCTGAAAGAAGGTTTTCTGTCGTCGGGTTCTGTACAAGAATACGACAAGCAACATCTTTTGCAAAATATTATTTACTTGAAGAGGTAGTGTTTCGAAATTATTTGATATTTGTTTTCATTCTACAGAAATTTGCTAATAGCTCAGAATTGGCTTGGCGGTCGATTGTTTTAATATGTATTCATGAAATCATGATACGGGGTAAAAATTTTAAAAAAGACAATCTGAGAGACATTTTACCACTGCTATAATTACCTTTCACGAAACAAATGATTTATCGAGATTTTTAATTTGTTAGAAACAGCATAATTGATTTATCTCATTTTACTGCTATATTAAATATAGCTTTGTTTGTTGTTTTCGGTTGGGGGTGCTATTCATGCCAACAGAGTAATGAAATTGCTATTTAAGGAGGTAGGTTACCTTCATATTTGTATGTGCGCATGTCCAACCGGAAGCTACCGTGACGATTTACGACGACGTTTACGACAAATTAAATGTGTTTCTATATTCATTCTCCTGAAAACAAATCATGAACCTGCCTCCGATCTGATACTTTATGGTTTAATAATGCAGAAATAATGAATCAATTGCCGCAGAGACGCTTCAAAACAATGTTGCCTTAAAATGACGTCATTGACGTCATGACGTTACGTGTCAGTTACTGCGCAAAATTAATAGCTTTTATCTTGAAAATACGTAATTCTGTGCATTTTCCTTATTTTAACTATCTTCAAATAACAAATATTTGCTGAAATATTTGTTATGAATCTTTTGCTCTGAATAAACATCAATATTTTGCTTCTTTTATGTAGTTATATTGAAACGTTATGCGGATTGTAAGAAAATGGATGATGGTAACCAATGTTATTTGGAATATAGTTGGATGAAAGGTTACTTGTAACGACCATTTTCAAATAAAAAATCTAGCAGTTTGATTTGTAATACCTATTTTTCAGGTTCCGTTGATAATTTGTTACTTATATACTAAAAATAAGATCTAAAACTGTTCAAATTTCAGTAGAAAAATGTGGTTCCTTAAATTTGATTGATTTTACCATGGAAACGAAGCCCGTGACCTATGTATCTAAATGTAAAATTCAAAAGCGTTGACACTGGTCTTTTTAAGAAACACAACTTCGGCTTTTTATTTTCATTTCAACAATATCCATTAGAATAATATCAGCATGGTGAACGATTTTTCCATGAAAAATGCCAGGCGAGGGGTACTGCCGTATGTATTCTAAGCTGTGAAATTTGTTTGAATCAATGCAAATAACAAGAAAATATAACTTACGTTAGAAATAATATGTTTTAAAGCTACATTAACTAGAAAGATAATCTTATTCAATATTTTTTTATAAGAAATTACGACAAAAAGCAAGATATAAGCTATTTTAAACATCTCTGTTGCCATGATTACTGTAAACTTTAAGAAAAATAGGGTACCATGTAAAGTGCATGGTATTTTGCTTATAATATTTCCCAAATATTCCATGTTAGTCATTAACAGAATGCCACTTAAGCCGTCGAAAACCCCTACTTTTATACATAGTTGTTTAAAAATGAGAGAAAATGCGTTACCATGGAAACATGAGCCCCGCGACATATGCATTTAAAGCTTATATTAGAAAGCTAACGTGCATACTAGTAAAATTATCAATTATGCAGACTTCTACGGATATCAATGAAACTAAAATACACCGAAAAGTGTTAAATATCCGTATTTTCCGTCTTCTTTTAATATGAAATACCTTTAGAGGGTCATGTTCTTCAAACCTAGATAAAAATTGAATTTGAAAATACAGAGACACACGAAATTGAGATTGTAGCAGGTAAAACTTCATATTACACGAAATACAAACAAATGCTGCGGTTGAACTAACTTGAATTTACCCTTGTAACAAGGTAACCTACCTCCTTAAGGAGAACAATCTTTTCTGAATTTGAACGGACATTTCTGCTTTGTCAGAACGTAACTGAATGACCTGTTTTCTTATTGGCGTATCCTAAGTTTATATATTAATATAAATCAAGAAAAAATTGTGGTATCAAGAAAAGGAAGTGGCTTTTGTCATGAAATTAACATGCTATATCTGCTTTGAAATTAATTAATTGATTTTGTCGTAGTCAGATGTACAGACTGAATGAAACTTTGGCACACACAGTATTTAAAAAGACATCGATGTGAGACTTATACGGTGGCATAGAGGTGACATGCACTTCTCTGTGCCACCGTACCTAACTATTTTTTCAAATCAAATTCAAGAGTTTCTACACGCTAAATGATTTTTTTTACAAATTAATTTGATGTCTTAATGACGCAGTGTTCGAACACCTCTTATGCCACTCATTTATACAGCGGTATATCAAGTGGGAAGAACCAACATGTGGAGAGCTCTTGAATTCCCCATTAACACTACTGAGGCATTGGTATCGTACCACTGCTCCCTGTCAAATCGTTACTGTCTCTCCTGGGATCAAAGGATATGATACTTAATAATACTAAAGTTCCTAGTGCCAAACTAAGCAATACATTTGACAAATCGAAACCATATTAGGTAGACCTGTTTTTGCTAAAATGCGCAAAGAATGTACACTTTTAGACTGATTCCCAGATATGCTCACAAACGAACATAATACGTATTGATTTGATACCAAAATGTTGGAAGTATATCTGGCTATATTAGGCAGGTCGTTATCAAAAAGTGATAAATCATTCTTCTCCAGCCATCTGATATTCATTTTCTAACTCTTCGTTATAAAATTGTATGTCAAACTTTTCCGAACATCTGATATTCAACCCCTGATTTAGTTTAAGCCATTTTGATACGTAGTCTACATTTTAAACGAAGTCTGCATTTTGAAATTCTCTTCAACATTTGTATCGATAAAGGTCCCCTTAGTCCATAAACAAGCGATAAAATACAAGAAAAGAATGTTATTTAAATAGTGTTTTAAGTGTTTAAAAGTTGTGAAGAATTACATAGATACTTAATGTGGAACCAAACAAATTGTTATTTGAATTACAATGCTGAATCATCGTTTGTAAAGAACTATTTTAGGAACAAAATCAGCATCGTCCCATGATAAAATCGTCTTACGGTAAAGGTTAAAACGGGGATAAATTTAAAACTTTAACATTGACTGTAACTTACAGGCTCACAGTGATGATATTTCAACAAACCTTTAAACTTTTCACATTTTCCAATATGTCGTGGTATTAACTGTTCGCTGGATTTACTTTTACTGCTGAATTTCGCAAGATTTATTTTGCTTCTGCTGCCTACGTAAAAAATCAAAAGTCGACACCATGGTGCCTTATTTAGGAAAATTTCTGCTCAGCTGTCGGATTACGACAAACTTTTCACATGAATTATTTGATACCATAACTAAATTTATAATATGGATGAACATTATTTTAGAATACCCTATAAGACATCCGTGATTTACTGCCGCAGACGATAGATGGAAGGTCACTTACGCATGTAAGTTATTTTCACTTTCAAATAAACTACTTCTTAATTACCACGCACCAAGTCTTGTAACCTATAAAAAGCAAGGATAAATATCCAGCGGAGAAAACTATACGTTCACGGAAAGCACTCTCCCAAAACCGCAACTCACAACTGTAATGACATACACGTTCATATGTCAACAAACACACGCACGTGCAAGCACCTACACAAGCCCCATCCACATACCTACCTACTTACATACATACACACACGCACACACGCACGCACGCACGCACACACACACAGACACACACACACGTACGTACGTATACATACAGGGGGTATAACATTTCAAAAAAGCATTTTGCTGAAATTAGTGTTCGAGCTTTACTTTATACCAAACTAGCACTATTGATATGTGAATGTAACTTTATCTTTTATAATCTCTTTCTATTATAGATATACAATCAATTTGACATACGCCTTACCATAAAATTGACTTGCGTTAATACAGGCCCCACTTATTCATATTTAATGTCTCCAAAGAAATATTTTTTACATATAATCTTCACCTCAGTGCAAAAAGCGGCTAACGGATAACAGAAAAAAAACTGAAAATACAAACTTATGATTTCTTCACACCTTTTACCGTATGATAATACCGCGATAAAGAAACTATTCAGCTCACAATAAAGAACTTTACCTTAATCAAAGATCATATCATTTAATACCAGAGAGTGTCAGTAATGATGTGTTATAATGATACGATGTCAATAACTCTGTTGTTCCAAAGAGAATTCCAGGAATGTCGAAATTGCGGGTTTTTCGTATTTCGTCGCTGCATACATGATCGATTTACTAAAGACATTAACTTTTCCCACTTATTGAAAATTGTCAAATAAGATATGCTGCAACTTGAAATTGAACAGAATAAAAAAAAACTTCACAGACTGTCTTTAAGAAATAAGTGGAACAAATTTGATTGTTCGCCGTTACACATATACCACAATAAAGATATCTCCTCGGTACGATCTTTAAAATATCGCTTTTCAAAGTTTTTTAAAGTTATTGCTATACAGAAGGTTGCATTGAAAATAAAGATCACTTTAAATGGCAAATATCACAATAGATATGTAAAAAGTCATTTTTTAACTTTGAACGTGGTAAATAATTATCTATGTCACGATCATGTATTTAAACTTACAGTAACGTATAGTGCAAATATCTATAAAAAGGAAAACTGACGTGTTTTCCAAGTTTACAGCTCTGTCTTAAATACAAAGCTCTTTAAGACTATCAAGTGTAGCATTTATTTCGTATTCTGTTATCTGACGAATTAAATGTCCCTCACAACACTTGTTTTATGACAGTTAATTCTGATAATGGCCTAAATGTCTCCATATCTTTCTCTATATGTGTATGTCTTAACGGCTGTGTCCGGTTTCATGAATAATTATTGAAACATACATAACAGAATTGTTTTCTTTCGACTGACAAATGAGAAAATATAACGAGAGCAGGAAAGGCAGTCTTAATTTCATTTAAACCAACAACATCACCTCGCACCTAAATTTTACAAATAAAAGATGAAGCTGAATTGTATCATCATCATTTACTTGTAAGACGGATATACATATGCGTGTAATTCGGCAGATACATACAATCTATTCCTTAATATATGTGTGATTAAGAATTTAAAAATTAACCTAATTAAGCACCTGTTTCATGATACACGGAATGTGCGTATTTTGTCCCTATTTTCTAATACAAGGAAGCTATGTAGCAACAGTTGTCTGAATGCTTCCACTTCTGCTTTTATTTTTAAGTTGATAAACTAACTAGTCATGAACATATTCATTCATTTGCAGTTTTAAAGGTTTGATATCATATAGTCATTCATTAAACAAGATTAAGATTAAAAACAAAACATTCTCGACGCCTATATTCATGAAATACAGTGTGCCTCAGGAATCAGTACTTGCTCTAAAGACTTATATCATGTACACGAAACCCGTGGGTGCCATATGCAGACGTCATGGGCTTCTTCATCATTTCTACGCCGATGACTCTCAGTTTTACCTGTCTTTTAAGCCGATAGAGGCTGTGGGTAGAAGTGAGGCTTTGCGCCGCATTGTGAGCTTTCTGGCTGAAATTGTCTCGTGGATCGTTGCAACATGCTGAAGCTCAATGCTGATAAAACGGAGGTATTGTTATTCACATCAAAGCATAACCCCAAGTACATTGATGACGTCTCGGTGAAGGTAGGTAGCTCTGTGATAAAATCCACAAAATGTGTTAGGAACCTTGGTACAGTATTTGACAACAGTATGGATATGGAACAACAGGTCAACTCTGTGTGCTGGGCTGGATATGCACAACTTCGCAGAATAGGTCACATCAGACGGTATCTTATCAGTGGTGCCACAAAGACCATTGTCACAAAGCCTAGTTACTTCACGGTTAGACTACTCTAATGTCTTGTTAAATGGTATTCAAAACAGCACACTTAACAAGTTGCAGCATGTCCAGAATACGGCAGCTCGCCTGATCACTAAGACGCCCCGTCGCAATCATTTAACACCGGTTCTGAAGGAGCTTCATTGGCTGCCATTGGAATACAGGGTGAAGTACAAGGTTCTGACCCATACCTTTAAGGCGTTACACAATCAGTTCCCTGCCTATATAAGGGATATGATAGAAGTGTATAAACCAATCAGAAAACTAAGATCATAAGACACGCTGTCACTGGTCATGCCAAAAACTAAAACCATGATATACGGCAATCGCATCTTTTCGTTCACTGCTCTGGAACTCCCTTCCCGTCAAGATTAGGGAAGCTCACCCGCTAGCTGCTTTCAAAGGCCTGCTAAAACCTCACTTCTTTGTACAACATTTCGTAAACTGGCCGATGCGTTTCTTCTTTTCGTAAAACAGCGTAGAAGAGTATTTTATCCTAGGGTCACTTACATTCTTTTAAATATGTATGTATGTTTGTCTTGTTTTATCTATATGTTGTACATTAATGATATTTGTTAATGTGGAATGCATTTTTGTTTGTATTAAATGCGTATTTGTTTGTATTGTATGCAATTTATTCTGTAAAGCACTTTTGAACGTGTACACGTGCATGAAAATAGTGCTATATGAATGTGGTATAATAATAATAATAATAATAACAGATATCGGTTAATATATAACCTCAATACGAAAATTTATCCATATGCCTTGTAATAGGTTTGTCTCCTATATTTGAACAATTTGAAACCTTGCCTTTCGGCGGTACAATCAAATTTTACTTGAAAACACAAAGGTATGAAAAGTAAATTATAAACGAAGTTCATAAAAAGAAAAACCAAAAGTGTTTTATATGCAACAAATGAATGCACGAGTACATTGAAAGTATGAAGATTTATAGATTATTCAGGCGCAGGGTACTGGAAAACTAACAAAAAAACTTTTTATTTCAATTGCATGTTATTATATTATTTACCAACGCTATTTAGATTATAAATGTAAGCAGTGGACGACATGAATTTTGGTTAGTTATTATCCTGCCGTTAGCTCTCATTTACGCAATAACATTGCCTATATACCTTTAAGTCGATCGGAGGATATGTAAGGGATAAATAGTTTGGAGTGATATTAATTAATTTATAGCCAAATTATTATAAAAAATGGAACTAAATAAATCAAACATAATTAGAATTTATGCCAAGTTGTACAATTGTACATGAGCGGCTTTGATTTAAAAGATAATGATAATTGAAGGGTATTGCTGGTATTGTTTGCCGTATTTACTGAAAATGTATATACTCTTGCCCTATTTACATAGAATGTGTATTTTCCGGCAACATCTACCTGGAAGGAATTATTGCTTGGCCGTATTCCCAAAATGTTTGTATTCTCTGCATCTTGTTTCAAGCTATAAAATGCAGTTAAATGTATTTAATGTTACATGTCGTTGCCTTTATTGGAGAGGTCTATCAAGACCTCTCCATAGTGTTGGCTTTCAAACTAGGGGAATTTAGACTAATCTACTAATTTTACGGCGTTAGATTTCACTTTCTAGCGCAAATTACGGTAAGCCAGTCTGAAATGGCCCAATGCGCTTGCGCACAAGTAAGTTTTGAAATCTTCTAAGACGAAATAATTGTTCGTTTAGAATAAAGAAATATAGTGTAATACTATTGTTACAAATGTTGGAAACGGTTCAGTTATTAACAAGAAATATATAGATATATATTTACTAGTCTTTGTTCGCAGTATTCAAAGATATGCATATGAATTGAATCACGTTAAAATGTATTTCGTTCAATTAAATGAATTTGTAGTTTAACTGGCGGGTTCGTTTGCCCAGTTCGGAGACCTGCCGGAAAAAGAAGTGGTCTTCCGAGCTTCTGATAGCCGGAGATGTTAATCACGTGATCAAAACAAGGCGGCAATTCGACAAACTGAGTAATAAACTAGAACAAATAAAATGTTTAAAATTTCAAATAGCACATTAACAAAAAAAATCTCAAAAAAAAATTATTTAAAAAAGAATGATATTTTTTTCACTTCCGGCAGACGTCCGTTCGATTGGGATTTTCTTCTAAGTTTTTCTAAAGCTTCTCGAAAGCTATTCTCCTTGGCCCGTTTACATACAAGCCTGTCAGGTAAGGTTCTCGCAAAAATGGTAAGATGCTAATTTGGCAGCTTTCACCAGGGCCAAGTTCAGTGTACAATTATTGCGGTGGTAGCTTTTGAACCTTTTTAAATGAAATCCAGTAACTAGGAAATGCTTGGGCTAAAAGTCTTCGGATTGGCGGAGGTTGATCATTACCTTAAGATGACTTCTGGATTTTGCGGTCATTAGGTCATGATCACAGTGACTATGACCCCTAATAGGTCACAGTGACCTGCAACAGGGAAACCGTTTTTCGTCTATAGCACAACTTATCATATAACCAGATAACAATTGTTATCTATGTGGCTGATATAACTTTTAAAGGAACAACACTAGTCCTCTCCTAGGTTTCTTTTTTAAAAGAAGCCTACTTGTTGTTTACTGGCACAGGTGTATAATTACACGGTCAGCATATCGAGTCTTGACTTAAGATTGATGTTTCTTGGGCCCTAAATGTACTTGTTCGCATCTCTGACAGTATTAAAGCATTTAACAATACATTGTAAATTAAGATAATCAAGTTATAAAATTATTAAAAAAAAAATGTTTGTTTTCTTTTTTTCATATTTTGACTAGTTGGTCCAGATTTCATAATTGATACTGAAATGTGTTTTCAAAACCTACACCATTTTGGACGAACAAATTTACTAAATGGTATATAAAATGATACCCAGGTGAAATATTTACGTACGATCATACGTCTGTAATTCGTTCTTCACAGTGGTCTTTTTCTGTTTTCTGAACATTTATTTGTAATTTATAAAGCAATTATGTGCACGAACAGATGATCTTCTCATTGTTAAATGGTTGAAACAGCTTGTCAAGTAGATTTTGTCACAGGGGAAACATTTCGTTATTCACAGCAAGAAGAACGTCAGTGTCTCTGAATTTCTTTCAAGTTTAACTAATTTGGTACAGAAAAAAAAAACGAAAACTTATTACTGGTAATACTAGTATTCGGTGTGCATGTCCGCTTTTATTCTCTTTTCGACAGATAAATATTTTTGAAATAAATACTTCAACGGCATTATATTGCAAATCCGTATCTATATTCAAGTCTAACTGCAATAAACGTTGATAATTTCTTTTTGAATCCAGTCTGGGTATATAATCTATATTACAATTCTTCTTGAAACAAGGCGAAGTCCATGAATAATCTAATCCGGGATCATTGTGGTTACTGTTTGTTTGTTTGTTTTGGGTTCAACGCTGTTTTTCAACAGTATTTCAGTCATGTAACGGCATGCAGTCAACCTAACCAGTGTTACTGGTTTCTGTACCAGTACAAACCTGTTCTCCGCAAGTAACTACCAACTTCCCCACATGTATCAGAGGTGGAGAACTAATGATTTCAGACAAAATGTCATTTTCCAAATGGTCACGGAGAACATATGCCCCGAGCCGGGGATCGATCTCACGACCCCGCGATCTGTAGACCAACGCTCTACCTACTGAGCTAAGCGGGCGGGCTTATTGTGGTCACTGATTGTGTTGGGCTAGTTACCAAGAACTATATCAATTCCAAAGGCAAGCTTTAGCTTAACTTAATCCTGTAGTTTATTACAAATATGAAACATTACGCGTTTTTGGTTATTACGCATCTGCTTTCAATGAAGCAATGCTTGGACATTGTTTGGCCCGTAATGACGAGCTTCGTTTGCTACTAATACTACATTCTGTTTATGTATCGCCAAACACTTCTAGACGTTGTCCTTTATTTTACACACTGAAATTGTAAGTGCGAGAGATTTTAGTCAGGTCCTCGTAGTAGCAAACCTAAGACTACTATTTCCATACTAAGAAAATGAATGATAACACATTCTTGAACGTTTCTTGTCAACTTATTTGTTCAGCAGTTATAACAAACAAGTAGATATCAAAATAAATGTCAAATGACGATGACGAGTCCATTCAGTTCATTTCGATCCTGACATTCATTTGACCTTAACAAACTTCTGTCATCCTATTTTTAAAACAATCATTGCAATTCTAAGTAAAATTATCAGTTTCATGACTGCACCAACGTGATCGATTTGTTCAACGAAACCTTCTATCTTTAAGTTGCTGCTGTTGTTGTTTTTCTTAAGTTTGTTGTTATTTTTTTCTTCTTGTTGTTTTGTTGGTCTTTTTGTGAGTTGCTAAGGCTAAACTTCGCGTTATATATCTCAAACTTTCTATAAAGTAGCTCGAGCTTATATCTCGAAATTTCGAGTTAATAAATAGCATACACCTGGAACTAATGTTCTACAGTAGATTGTGAATATTAAGGTCAGAAAAACTCACCAAAATTGAATGGCATGCTTATTGCCAGTTTTAAGTGTCAAACGCTTTATTTCAGTATGCTATTGAATATCACTCTGAATGTGCTTTTTAATGCATAAGTATTGTAAATGTTTACACAACAGTCAAGTAAATCCAAAAGATATTCAAATCCAAGGGTACTGAACTGTGCCTACGTTACCGTCTGCGCCGAAAAGGAATGAAAGAACTTTGCTTCCGGTAACGCAGGTACTTCGCCAATGTTGACAAAATGAGCGAGATCGTTGAGTGATTTTTTTTTCATTTTAGTCTTCTTCTAACAGCATACAGCTTTTAAAAATAACAACGGGGATGTAGCGGGTGTAGTTGTATGTTACGTATACATCCATGCTTAATTTAGTAGCAAATGATCAATTTCCTAGAAATGCAAGGAAAAATAAGTTGGGAAGGAACCGTGAACTTTTCCACGTCAGCGATTGTTTGGTCTCATTTTTATTCCCGCTAACCCAAAACGTACAGTGATGTCATAAGTTATATCTGTAGATGACATTTGATCTGTCAAAATAGAATTTTTTCCAAGAACTTCCAAGTTTGAAAGTGTTGCCAATTTTTGAAAAGTACCCCAGGCACTTTGATAACGCCGCAGCCCCATCGAGGTTCCGCAGGTACTTCTAAACGTAACGAGGCATAAATGTGGCCCCAAAGTTACCAAATCTCCAATAACTCGCCCGCAATAATGATACTATTGGAATGGCGAATACCCATACCTACTTACAATTATTAATATTATTATTATTATTATTATTATTATTATTAGATACCACATTTATACAGCACTCTTTTCATATAAAAATACGTTCAAAAGTGCTTTACATAAAAACATTTATATAATGTTCAATAAAAAAGTTTAAATTGAACTTACATTACGGTAATAAGATACCAAGCATTTTAAATCGCAGTTAGGCAGATCAAAACATGAAATAAAAATACAATATCGTAAAACATTAACTGACCTATCAAAGACACAGGTTAGAGCAGAATAGAACAGAAGATATCATACATTTTGAACAGACAGAATTAACCGGTATGATGTCTGCGATATGCATCACAACATGCAAACCGTCCCGGATGATTGGGTCAATCCCTACCTAAACGGCCCGGAGAACATCCATGACACATCCCACAGAAAAAAACACCGCTAACATTATTCTGTCACACTAGAGTTCTTAAATAAAGTAATTAATTGGCCGGCAAAGTACCTACATTATTAATCAGGTAATCAGTGAGATTAGTTCCAAAAGAATTGTATGAAATAATGCGTCTTTAGCGCTTTTTTTGAAACTTTGCAAAGTCTTGCACTCTGTTATGACAGATGGAAGGGCATTCAATAACCTCGCAGCTGCTGTCTGAAAGCTCCTGTCACCAAATTGCATTGTTCGACATTTGGGCACCACTAGTTTTAATGCATTATTCTGCGATCTCAGATTTCTGGATGGTGTATATATTTCTAACATGTTCACTACATAAGCTGGTGATTGATCTTTGAGTGCCTTGTATGTATGTGTTATAATTTTGTATTCTACCCTACACTGCACAGGAAGCCAATGGAGTTCACGCAACACAGGCGTTATATGGTCGTATCTGGATGTTCTGGTTACGATTCTAGCTGCCGTGTTTTGGACATATTGCAGTTTGTTCATTGACTGTTTTGGAATTCCATAGAAGAGAGTTGCCATTATCCAAACGTGATGTAACAAGAGAGTTGATTAGAGATTTGGTTGCGTTTGCGGTTATATATTGCCTGATGTGACTGATTTGCCGCAGCTGAGCATAGGAATTCCTACACACACTATTCACATGTTGTTCCATCCTCATGTTTGAATTCAGGAAAGCACCGATGTTCCTTACACTGCCTGATTGTTTGATTTCAGAGCCGTCCACTTTCACAGATATGTTTGAAACAGATTGTGTCTTGTGCTCAGATGAAAATATGATTAATTCTGTTTTTTTGCAGCATTGAGTTTCAACATGTTGGTATTCATCCAACTCACTATATCCTTTAAACAACTTTCAACGCGATGAATAGTCTCTTCAATAGACATTTTGTTAATTGGTTTGAAGGATTGATATAACTGCGAATTGTCCGCATAGAAACGATTGTTCAGTCCGTGCTTTCTGCAGATAGCTCCGACTGGTTTTGTGTACATTGTGTAGTTCTATGACCCCAGGACAGACCCTTGGGGTACACTGTACTTCATTAGCACTGGTTGTGATAGCTCGCCATCTATGCATACGGTCTGGTAGCAGTCACTAAGGTATGACATCATCCATGCGAGTGGCTTGCCTGTAATACCAAAGTGACGTTCAAGGCGATGAATCAACGTCCCGTGGTCAATAGTGTCAAATGCTGCAGAGAGATCAAGCATCACAAGAATAGTCACATTGTTCTTATCCAACGATTGAATAATGTCATTTTGGGCTTTTAATAAGGCGGTTTCGGTTGAGTGGAATTTCATATAAGCAGATTGATTAACTTCATGGAGTTCATTGTTCCTCAGATGATTTTCAGTTCGAACATCTACTACTTTTTCTAACATTTTAGACAGAAAAGGCAGGTTAGGACCACAGGTGGCAGTAACGTACCTAGGATACAGTATGGGTCCATGAGCCATATGCACTTAAATTTACTACAATTATAATGTTTTCTTAGGAAAAAAATGACAATAAGCCATTTTGAAAAAAATTTTGCTCCTGTGACAATGAGCCATGAGAAAGGTGATCAAGAACGGTTTGACATGTGCATTGCTTCCAGGTCCGTATTTTTTTTTTCAAAACAATATTTCCTTATCAATGGTTGGCCGCCTTTTCGGCAAAAGATTAATCTTTCAGAAAAACCTTACTTCAAAACCCAGTTCCAAACCGTTTACGCATCACGAGCGAGCAACGGCATACGAAACGATAGTGATTTCTCCACCCGAATAAATCCCACACATTTTTCGCACCGAAGTCTCCCCCGTAAAACAAAAATACGGACCTGGAAGCAATGCACATGTCAAACTGTTCTTGATCACCTTTCTCATGGCTCATTGTCACAGGAGCAAAATTTTTTTCAAAATGGCTTTTTGTCATTTTTTTCCGAAGAAAACATTATAATTGTAGTAAATTTAAGTGCATATGGCTCATGGATCCATAGTGTAATCTAGGTACGTTACTGCCACCTGTGGTTAGGACATTAGAATCTAGGCTTGGCTTTTTAGAAGAGGTCTTATTCGTGAATGTTTGAACGCTCTGGGCACATATCTAGAGATGCATTTATAATTTTTGTTATCACTGGTGTGAGTTCATAAAGACATTCTTTTAATAACGATGTTGGGATAGGATCTAGTTCACAAGATTTGTTCGTTGACTTTTTAATAATTGATTTCACTTCGTCGTCTGAGGTTTGAGTAAATTCAACATAATTGACACCTGTGTATTCAGTTTCTATGTCATCTAAATCAGATACAGATTGTGTTTGCGATGCTATATTGTTTCTGATTGTTTCGATCTTTCCAATAAAGAAGTCACTGAAATCGTGTGCGCGATGCTGTGGAGATGAATATGATGGTAAAATCACCGCATTTGTATCGCCAAGAAGATTTTTGATTTTGATAATCTTAGATAAACTCTTATGATCACTGCCACATGAGTCAATTTTGCCTGTATAGTACTCAACACGAGCTTGTTTTAGCATCTTATACACTTCAGCACACTGTGTTCGGTAATTTTGGTGATCGAATGTGAGTTTACTTTCACGCCATTTCCGTTCTAATTTTCGTTTCTGATGTTTTGCTTCGTGGAGTTGCTCGGTATATACCAAGGACATGAAGGTCTTAACACAATAGTCTTGGTAGTCAAATGGGCGTGTTTGTCTACTATAGAAATTAACTGATTGAATATTCCTCCATAAATTGATCGATATCAGTATCAGATGGAGTGCACTATGTGTTGAAGAAATCTATTCTTCGTATGTCTTCTCGGAATGAGTCAATGTCGATCGAACTTAATTTCCTGTACTGGGGGTGGTTTGGAAACTTTAGGGTCAAATATCACAGCAAAATGATCACGTGACATATTTCCATTTGAATCCGAGAGTCCAGGATCTATGACCTCGAAATTTGAAACCGTGACATCATTATCTCTGGTTATCACTACACCCAACGTATGCCCAGCAACATCTGTTGGTTCTTGTACATGTTGACGGACGCCACATGCATCTAGACTGCTTGTAAACATTTTTGTGTCACTATTTTCCGGTAAATCAAGATGGAAGTTAAGATCCCCTACAATGACGGTGGTCTTGTCAATTGTAGCATATTTAGTTAAGAAATTAGGCCATTCTTGCTCTAGGAAAATGTTTGTGTTTAAACCGTTTTCTTTGGAAGGGGGTTGCCGGTATATAATGGCAAGCCGTAGGCCTATGGAGTGTCCGCCTGTAACTACATTGCAATCCATATACTCAAATCGAGAAAATTCGTAGTTTTTGCTTGATGTGACAATGTTCACTTGTATGGCTACCTTGTGAATGATCGCTACGCCCCCGCCGCGCCTACCACTACGAGGGACATGTTTCATTTTGTAACCGTCGGGCACGAGTTCGCAGATGCACGCTTTGTCAATAGAGCTACCGAGCCATGTTTCAGTTATTGCACAAATTTCGAATTCATTTGTAAGGATGAAGTCACATATGGAGTGTTTTATTTTTCACTGATCGTGTATTGACGGAGCAAATTTTGATGTTTTTCTACCCCTTAACTAATGTACAGTTTTCAGGTTTTATCCGTATCAAGTTGTTATTATTTACGCCATTGTTAGTGTCCCATGCTCGTCTAATCTGATTTTTCCCTTTACTTTTTACATTACAATTGATAAAATTGTGGTTCTGGGACGATCTTAGTATGAAAAGAATTGGAACCACTGCCTTACCCTTGCATGATCGTAAGAGGCGACTAGTAAGGTCTTAACACTTGGTTTTGCTGTAACTCTGTGATTCCAGCAGGTATGCAAATTTTGACTCCATACCTCATGTTTTATTTCGATGTAAATGAGATGTGAAACCAGATGTGGGTGCGCCGTAAAACCCAAATAAATAAATAAATAAATAAATGATAAAATTGTATTATGTTTGACACTAAGAATGGATTGTTCCTTAAATGTCGTCCACTTTTTGAACTGTTACCGTTCGAAACATATGCGTACAAATAAACGCAAAAATTATATCAATGCTCGAATCAAGCTCAAATATGCCAAATGGATTTTCGAAATCGCAAATGCCAAAAGTCCACATTTTTGTCATTGTCACGGAAACAAAATTGAGACTGGCTCTTTTGAAGACAGTACAAAAATACCTGTTCTTGTTGAAGCAATGTTTCTTGGAATCATTTTTGATGAAAAAAACACATAAAATATCTAACAATGAAATGTTTCATGTAAAATCTTTTTTTAGGTAACTTCAAATACCAGTTAGGGAGCTGACAGGAAGGTTTTATTGAGCCTATATATAGTTTTTATTAGATCTTAGCTAGATTCTTGTTTTATTGTTGATTGTTCGTCAAGATAATCTCGGTTGCAAATACCTTCAAATATTAAATTCCATTCATAATCAAGGTCTTCGAATTACTCTTGGTGCGTTTAAAACATCGACAGTTGAAAGCTTTTATGTAAAGACACACAGACCCGATATGCTAGGGTAGCAGTTAACTTTAAAAAGAATTAACCACGCTTATAAAATCATATTCAAACCTAATACATTAATTCTTACAGAAAAAAGAAATCAAATCAAAATAGATTAAACCGTTTGAATTCTGCATTAAATATTCTACGAATGCATCCGAAATATTAAGGAAAATAATTTATTGCTTGGTTTCAGATATTCCTTGACCTTTATATGACACTATAGATAGTTTGACATCATACCGGAACAATTACAGATACTATGGCTACTTTCCAGCTTTTGAAGATTGAGAGAAAAAATATGATGTGATCTTCGAACATTCCGGGCCTTATTTACAGACACGGGTTGACACCTGTGTAAATCCATTGAACTTGGCTTCGTCACATGAAGGAATTCTACGTCCTAAGCGAAGTTTCAAATCCACAGAAGTCAGGGGCAAGTGCTTCTAACCACTCAATCACGAAAGTCCCTATTCATATGACATGGCATGTAAATAAGCATATAGATATTTCAGGGAATGTAAACATGCATCTATGTTGACTTCATTTTAATCTCAAGTAGTAAGTCCTATATCTTAAAGAGATATTTTAAACTTTGTCAATATCATGAAACTATTTAGATATGGTGACATGACAATAAAATGGCCTTTCCGTGACAAGACCTGTTTTAGCGACAAAAAAGTCAAAATTGATATAACGGAATACTTTTGAAGAACATTCTTTTACCTTTCAAATCTGCTAATTTGAAGAAGTTATCATCACTATTTTAAAATTCAGAGGAGTGCTATACGTTTTATTACCCCATATGAGGAGAAACAATCAAACAGCGGCTACGTTGCGTGAAAAGTCTCCCCGAACTTTGATGCAATATTGTTATATTTTCAGGTCCTTTTGGATCACGGATTTCAATCAATTTTACTAGAATAGGATTCCGCTAAAGCATCTGCTAGGGTACATGAATTGTGTTGCACATTTAACGCTTAGTCCCATATTTTGATAATAAAAATCAAACGCCAAATCCAAACATACAACTCCATAAAGTATCACTTCGGGGTGGTTGCGTTTCTGGAATATAAATATGTTCACTTCGGGGTGATTGCATTTCTGGAATATAAATATATCTTCTAAACATAATAGGTTTTTCATATTACAATGTATAAAACAATTATATTTTCTATGAAAACTACCTTTCTCCAACATACTAGTTGTGGAGTCATGTCGTTGGAAATGTCAAATATAAAATCATAGATATATTACTATAATATAAAAGATTTTTTTGTTTAAACTATCTTGCAGTCTATTTCAGAGATAATGGCACAACAACAAATATGATACGAAAAACCTGTCTATGTAATATTTGGAAATGTTTTGATGAATGATTTATTTTGAAGAAATACAGCTGCTGCTACATACAATTCTAGTACATTTCTTGCACTCTATATTAAGACTATTTTCAGAGCCGTTTTGTCAGTCTTAGCTTAAATGTCACGTATCTGCTACCCGAAACATCGTCCAAAAATATCTTTAAGAGCGGATTTAAATTGTGAATCACATATGCTGTAAATTATTGGGTTGATAGCGCTATTTAAAAAGTACGACCTTAAAATAAACTTATAAATCACATTTTCTGCATCTGACAATTCTTCAACAAAACTACTTTTTATCTGCCGTATAAGCATTATCAGACTATGTGGAAGAGAACTTAGTACGAAGCCTAATGTTACAAGAAACATGACGAAAGCCGTTTTTCGTGCACTTGTTTGATTAAGGAATTGTGCTCTTTTGAACATTTTTGGGTTTTCACGTGCACGTGGCGTAAATATTATTCGCATCACAACATTAAAAATCGGACTGCTAATGAAAGATATCCAACGAACTACTACGTTCTGATTTGGTAGGATTTCTTCGCTTGATGTTTGTGCTGCTTCCATTTCAATTCCTATCGCTTCCGCTTCTTGAAAGATTAGTTTGCTTTTTTGTACATTCTTTCGCATATTTTCATTATTGGAAATTTCTTCCCGTTCGTTTCTATCAGTATCTGCTTTTTCCTTACATTCAACTGCGTTATGGCCATTTTTTATATTATTAAAGTCATTTCCTACGTTTACAAGTTTATTCATACTTGTCTGGTTCTTTTCTTTCTCTGGCTTTTCCTGGTTAGATGTAAGGGACAGTGCATCACCTTTCATGTTGGTCAACGAGTCATTGTTCTCATGTTTGTCTTTCTTCGTGCTTCTCTTTTTAAGGAGCGCTTTACTTTTGTTCTGAGCAAATGCGTTTTCAGCTATATTAACTTGTTTCATTTCACCTACTAGTTTCGAGTCACGTACATCGGTAATTGTTGGCGTCTTAGGTATTGACATATTTTTACCGAACATTGTATTCATTTTACGCGTATGCGTCCAAACTTTATGACCTATTAAGCAGTAAAAAATTGATATAAGAATTATCCCACCAGCAACCAGAAAGCCGAACAGAATCGAATATAAAAACGGATAATCCGTATAAGTCATCTCATCTGCTGTTGAACATTCAGTTCCGGTCATATTGTATTCTGGGATATCGAATGTATGTTTACCATAAATAAAAATGGCGGGCAACGAAACTGAGGCACCGAGAAATAAAGCCAACCCACTAAACAACTTTGCACCACTTGTTTGGATTTGCCAGCCAAACGGTTTACATATTTTTCTGAACCTGTCAAACGCAATAAACAGCAGTATAAAAGCTGATGTATTTGTTCCTATAGTGTTTACCGTTCTTGTCGTTTTACACAACCACAGATGTTCAAACGTATATTGTTTCAGCATGGTAGAAATCTCTAAGGGAATCCCAATACAACACGTAAACAAGTCTATAAAACTAAGACTCAAAATATACCACTTTCTAGAGGTGGTTATTTTAAACCTCGTTTTATATATGTATATAACAAAACTATTTCCAATCATTCCAGTGACACAGACTATCGACAAGAACACAATTGTAGGTATAAGTAATTCAACCTCGGCGGCGTTCAAATCCTCTAGCGTCGGTATATCTTCTGCATCATACATTCCTCTAAAGGTTAGTGCTTCCGCCATTGTTGTAACTTCAATGACGTGTCTCACAAAAAGTTAAATGCTTATACATGTACTTTGTTCAATTCTGGCCATTTCTGTAAAAGCAATTCAAAAATATGATTACTTTATAGTCTTAAGATACGTGTAGAGGTCTTGTTGTTTGAACTCCCCCGCCTACTTCCCACTTCTCCATTTCTTCTCCGTATACATTATGGAATTATTTTTAAGAAACTAAATATAAAACTCGAGACAGCAGACAAGGCACTTGTCTACCAATATTGCTTTCTGAATGAATATGCAATATCTACACGTTACGAAGACATGTGGTAGGGTGATAGACTACCGGAATTGTTTAACTGAAATTGGCTGTGATACAGGTATGTGTTTTTTGAAAAGTAGACATTGAAATCAACAAAGTAAATTTGAGATTGAAAGCAACATCAACCAAACAACCGATGAAAAACACTGAAGATATGCAAACTTACCTAGATTTTGATACTAAACCTTTATACAACGCATGGCTCTAAGAGTGTCAAACTTTAATCAAATTCCTCAAAACATTGTGTATTCAGAAAATATGTTAAACTTGCCATTTTTCCTGAACTTTGTGCAAAGATTTTAGGATACTAAGAGGGGAATTTGCATTCAGAATTTATGTGAGGTATAATAAATACGAAAAATCCGTGGTATGGTATAAAACTATACGGGAAGTGATTGTACGATACGATACGGTAAGTGGTGGTATTGTGCGATACGGCAAGTGATGGTATGATACGATACGGTAAGTGATGGTATGATACGATATAGTAAGTGATGGTATGATACGATATAGTAAGTGATGGTATGATACGATATGGTAAGTAATGATATTATACGATGCGGAAAGTAATGGTATGATACGATACGGTAAGTGATAGTTTGATACGATGCTGCAAGTACTGGCACGGTACGATACGGTAAGTGATGGTATGATACGATACGGTAAGTGATGGTATGATACGATACGGTAAGTGATGATATGATACGATACGGTAAGTACTGGCACGATACGATACGGTAAGTACTGGCACGATACGATACGGTAAGTGATGATATGATACGATACGGTAAGTGATGGTATGATACGATACGGTAAGTGATGGTATGATACGATACGGTAAGTGATGATATGATACGATACGGTAAGTGATACGATACGGTACGAGATGGTATGATACGATACGGTAAGTGATGGTATGATACGATACGGTAAGTGATGATATGATACGATACGGTAAGTTATGGTATGATACGATACGGTAAGTGATGATATGATACGATACGGTAAGTGATGATATGATACGGTACGGTAAGTGGTGGTATGATACGATACGGTAAGTGATGATATGATACGATGCGGTAAGTGATGATATGATACGATACGGTAAGTGATGATATGATACGACGCGGAAAGTAATGGTATGATACGATGCGGCAAGAGATGGTATGATACGATACAGCAAGTGATAATTTGATACGATGCTGCAAGTACTGCCACGATACGACACGGAAAGTGATTGCATGATACGATACGGGAAGTGATGGTATGATAAAATAGGAAATACCTGTAATCTTTTCAAATAAGGAACGACTCGCTATGATAAGATAATATGACACTACCAAAGCATCATACGATACGATATAAGTGCAAAAGGAGAAACAGGGACTGGATGGACAAAACATATCACTATAGCTTATGCGCACAATATCATTAACTCAGTAAATTTTAATATAATACACATAAAAGGTATTACAATTTTTGCTCGTAGTGAACATTGCTCTTAATATGCCATCATATGGCTTCATATCAGACGGTCCTTGGAATAATCCTTTGGGAGGAGGGTCGGGTAGAGGGGGAGTTGGTGGCGGGAGATACCGATTAGACGGTCTTGAGAATAATTCCAACACTGAAATAAAAAGCTAGTAAAATCTAGATTGTTAAAGTTTCTTAAGGCATTAAATGTGTATGTTAAAAACAGATTTAACGGCTATCCAAATAGATGCATAATTATATGGTTGGAAAAGCGCAACTTTTAATACTGAACATAAACTTTTGTTTTAAAAACCTTCATAGTTCCTACAAAACAACTGACAAAAACAAATGAATATAAATTCTTTATTTAATCCATTCAGAAAGATAAGATTTTAAAATCATTTTTCTTGGATTTGATAACATAATTAAAACTTCATGAATTAAAGTGTTTGTTTACTTTTTTTCAGTAATCTCCAGTACTGATTATGTCTAGTGGTGTCTGACCAATTTTATACGATGCAACACGGCATGTTATGATAGGATACAATACGCAATATCGATAAATAATACTTATACTCGATTCTACACCACACTACTAATTTTACAGCTGTGTAAGCATTGTTGCTGCTCGGTTACACTAATCGTTCATGAATGAGCAACTCAGTTTTTCATTGATCTAATTCTTGGCACAAATACCTCAATATCCCATTAGAAAAAACTGTGTTTGTAAAACAACTTGTATAATACGCTGACCTCAAAGATGCGACTATTTTAGACGACGGCTTAGGTTATAGGTACCACGAAGACGATATGAATTTGCAAGCAGTATCTCAGGGAGCTTAAATAGGGATGCAATTACATCCGCATAAATACGAGGATTGCTACATGTATCACCCGTAAACCTAGACAATACAAGAACCATTAATGACGCCACTGAAACTGAATAATCTACAATAACGTACCTTGATGTCGGCATCCAGTTCAAACGTCCTGCAATAACCACATCAATCGGATCTCTAAGAAAAGCAATAGTATACTGAGCTGTACGTTCCACAACCACAGAAACATTAAAACCAATAGTTTGTCCTTTGCTATTTACTGTTATTTATCAAATACTTCTTTTACTTGTAATATAATTATTATGAATGATTAAATTACGTTGCCACCAGTTTATAAATATAAAGAAAATTCGATAATTGTAATCAATCATAATATGTTAAAATAATACGAACCCTTTTTAAGACACATTTGCACTGCTTTCTCATAGAAGAAACTGCAATTAAGTAAATGATGGCTTCAAATTTATTCTGAAATAGACTCTGTTAATGCTGTATAAATTAATTTGTCTGTAATCAATACGCTCAATCAGCGATTACAGATAAAATGTTATTTAACTAAAGTAATGTTTCACCGACTGGTTATTTTGTCCATTACTAAGATTAAGACCAAACCAGATTTACCATAAAGGGACATGTTCCGCGAATGATGAGGCTAATATAACATCAGAATTTTACTAAGAAAACTAGGGTGAGCTCCAAACATTTCCAAAAACAGGAAGTGCATGGCTTCCAGCTTCTCCTTTGGATACAAATATGATGCTGGCGACGAAACACATTGATACATAAAAGTAGACGGGCCTAATGAAAAGTGACCAATAGAAACGGGTTTTACAGAGTATATATTTTCCTCCATAATCCGATGCGGAAATAAACAGACAAAGGCTGTGTTCAATGAGGTTGAAAGGAACAATATAAGATTTCCACTTCTGTCTTTCATTTCACAGGATGAACCAAGCAAGTTGTAGTATTCCGGCTTTTTTATAAAAAAAAAAACTAACCTTGTATATAAATCAGAATTGTTTTGCTTATATAACTTAAAGACAACGCTTTGATTAAACGATTAAAAATAAAAATAGCACTGTCATCGTAACATTTCAGTTTGAATTTTTATAGTTCCATTATAAAAGATACATTACAGCTGTCCATCAGATCTAATCAAAGCTCGTAAAATCGCGTGGCAATACCGTAATGGATTTACATCATAGGTAAGTGATATTGTAATAATAACAAGGAATATGACTAGAAATAATCATTTTTATTATTATTGCTTTACTGCAGTACACCAGCCATCCTGATAAAAAGTTAGGCTTTACGTAATTCCACAAGAGATTATTTCAGTATTATTCGCGATAGATGTGTGAAACTGTGTTACTGTGTCGCTAAGTATAACCTGACAGAGATTATTTACATGCATTATAACAACATTTGTTATAATTCATTTTCACACTGAGTTAAAAGCATTCAAACCCTCCCCGCATACATGAATCAAAATATTAAATCTATTCATTCTTGTTATTGAGTAGATAGAAGCATTTAGATATTTTCCAGGAAAAAAAATAATGTAACAGGGTCAGCAAAGAATGAAATGCATTGCCGAACCATTTTTCTGCAAGTAGTTTCTCTAAATAGCTAATGATAAATGTTTCCAAGTATCACCGAGAAAGAATGTTGCAAAATATTACTTAGAAAGCGAAGACACGTGAAAATGTTGGATACTCCCAGCGAAGTATTGTGGCTATACATATTATTAAATTTTAGTTGAACAGACAAATAAGTCTAAATATATAGTGCGTAATATTTTTACTTCCGTTTGATTTATCTTTAAAATTTGTTTGTTTGTTTTGGGTTTAACGCCATTTTTCAACAGTATTTCAGTCATGTAACAGCGGACAGTTAACCTAACCAGTGTTCCTGGATTCTGTACCAGTACAAACCTGTTCTCCGCAAGTAACTGTCAACTTCCCCACATGAATTATCAGAGGTGGAGCACGAATGATTTCAGACACAATGTCTTTCGTCACGGAGAACATACGCCCCGCCCGGGGATCGAACTCGCGACCCCGCGATCCGTAGACCAACGCTATCCCTACTGAGCTAAGTGGGCGGGCTTAAGGATCTCAGATATTATAATGCTAAAATTATCCATGAAAGACATTAGAAGATAATCGTCAACAACACTGTTGGAGGGATATAGTTTTGGCGTTGTCCGTCCGTCCGTCCGTCCTTCCTTCCGTCTTTCCGTCCGTCCGTCCGGAGCCATATCTAGGAAATGGTTGGGAATATTTACTTAAAACTTCATATACATGTTTACCACTATGAGTTCTTGCGGCCCGTCAAGTTTCAGTCAGATTGCCCAAGTAACACCAGAGTTATGGCCCTTAGAACTTTCTAGTGTTAACTATATAGGGTACTGTAAATATGGCAATTTCTGCATCATAACTTTTGATATATTTGACCTAGAACTATGAAACTTAAACAGAATTTAGATCACCATAATGTGGTTGTGTACACACAATTTCATTCGGATTTATTTGTAAATTAAGAGTTATTGCCCTTTAATTGTATAAAAATCCACATTTTTGTACATAACAAACTTACCATTTGGTAGAATTTCATTAAATTTCTTTCATTCTTTTCCATGAACATTTATTATAAACATGTGAAGTTGTGTACCCACACCTGGTCACCCCCTTACCTTGATCACACACCTCCCCCCCCCCCCCCCCCCCGCCCCCCCCCCCCCCCTCCAAAAAAAAAATTAAAAAAATCATTCCTTATTTTAGATTTTTTTCAAACAAACTTCATATACATGTTCACCACTGTGAGGTTATGGGGCCCATCAAGTTTCAGACAGATTGCCCAAGTAACACCAGAGTTATGGCCTTTAGAAGTTTCTAGTGTTAACTATATAGGGTACTATAGATCTATAGATGTGGCAATTTCTGCATCATAACTTTTGATATATTTGACCTAGAACTATGAATCTTTAACAGAATTTAGAGCACTATATGTGGTTATGCACAGACAATTTTGTACGGATTTCTTTTGTGACTTCAGAGTTATTGCCCTTTAATTGTCTAAAAATCCACATATTTGTACATAACAAACTTACCATTTGGCAGGATTTCATTAAATTTCTTTCATTCTTTTCTGTGAACATTTATTATAAACATGTGAAGTTGCGAACCCACAACTGGTCACCCACTTGCCTCGGTCACACCCCCTCCCCCTCCCAACCCCCCCCCCCCCCCCCAAAAAAAAAAAAAATTTTTTCATTTCTTATTTTAGATTTTTTTCAAACCTTCCAAGTTGAACCATTCCCCCACCTCACTTCTCCACCCAGTCATGCCCACCACTGATCATGCATCCTCTGGCCCCATTTCCGCCCCCCCCCCCCAACTTCACTTTTTTTTTTTTTTTCATTTTTCATTTTCAATCAATATTTATAATCAACATGTGAAATTTTGTTTCCTCTCCCGTTCCTCTGCACTCCCACCCCCTAAAATAATAAATATATACATATATATATTTCCATTCCTTTTTTTTTTTTTAATGTTCAAACCTTCAGCATTACATGTTATGTTATGACTGCACAAACCTTGCCCTCAGCCATGTTCAAGATATCTTACCTGTGTTCTCTCAAGGACATCTGCTCTTTTAAGTATAAATGTACATGTTAAACAGCAACACCTTGTGCCAAACCACTCAAAGACAACATTTCGTTCCAGTTAAACTTCAAGCTCAAATTTCAATTAACTGCATTTAATTTTAAAAGCTAAGCTTATTACAGTAAGCATATCCTTTTCAAAATAAATTCTTTAGTCAGGATCAAAGTATCATACATTTATTATGTACTCTTTAATTAAACATTCATTTTCTGTTAAATTGATTTTGACTTATGAAATTATTTGCTTCTTATTAACATCCTTAACTTTTTGCCGGATATATCTTTTTGCCATTCCTCACCACAAACCCTTTCGGCGGGGGATACCAATTCATCGAATTTGCTTGTTGGGTTTATTTTCGTTGTCACTTTCATCTATTTTGGACCTTAAAATGTTATATAATTTAAATGTTGGTTTGCTTGCTGATGGATTGTTAAAAACCTTTCAAAACATTTTCGTAAGAATAAAAGCAAATGACACTATTTGTACCGAAATAAACGTTGTAACAATAGATCAAACAATAAAAGTCTATAAGAAGATATTTACATATGCATATATGTGTCACGGTATAGAACTTGAATATTTAAACGGAGAGAAAATGTGTAGGTGGCCGGGTAACTCAGTCGGTAGAGCATCGGAACGGTATTCCGAAGCCCCGGGTTCGAGTCCCGGTCTGGCTGCACATTTTGCTCACCCTGTGACATTTGGCGCCCAACATGGGACCGTGACGGCATTATACTGGTTAGTCTACGACGCCTGTAATTGTTTATATATATAAAGTACCCGCTGAAATTCGAGGACAAATTTCAAAATGGTGGGGAAATATGTCACGGTATAGAACTTGAATATTTAAACGGGGAGAAAATGTGTAGGTGGCCGGGTAGCTCAGTCGGTAAAGTATCAGAACGGTTTTCCGAAGCCCCGGGTTCGAGTCACAATTTTCTCACCCTGTGACATATGTAGGATTTATGGCTAGACTAAGTGAGCCGGACAAGCAAGTAACTAATCGATTTCTCCCTATGTGTTCTGGGGGTTTTCTTGAAAAAGTCAAAAGGTAACACGTTTGTATATATCAGGGATGTTTATTAGCAGCATTGAAATGAAGTAAAGACATGCCTTTAACAATGAATAAAAACAACATGGTTATCGTAACATGACAGTTTCAATAACTGCATTTCTATGTGAGGTATTATACAGACAGTCAAAGGTCAAAACGTACTTCTTACGAATTAAAGACAGCATAATGGTGCGTGTAATTATAATATGATTATAAAATGACATTGCAAATGCATTTCCTGCATTTTAGACAAACCATCCTTTTTAAAATCGTTTCCTTAAAAACCGAAGATTTAGAAGGATAATCTTTTTTTAACAAAATGTCAGACCGTGCGAAAAGTTTAACTCATTCTATAGAAATAACTTATGTCGTTTTGAATTTGGTCAGACGTGAGTCTCAAATTTAATAAATGTAGACGAAGTAATTCATTATACTTCTCAAATCCATAATTATCACCAAAACATTGCAAGTTTACATTAAAAAGTAACAAAAAAATGCGAAAATCTGACGTTTATAAAAACAAATGCACTTATTTGACCTTTGACTTTGTGCTGTGGCCGTACTATAACCGCTGGAAGGCGACAGCCCATCTGAAAGTCTTCTAGTTTTTATAAAGTTAACATTGAACATGGCCGTCGAGCATTAACAAAAAAATGCCATCAAAGGCAATTTCACGGCCTCTTTTTTGTATATATAGGCACACTAACAGAACAATACGTATCAATAAGACACTCAGTTTGATTCAGTAAATTTATAAGAAATACTGAAAAGTGCAACATCCCTATGCACCTTACCTATCGCAGCATGTATTTTTATCAATATGATTGCTATATTTCATACTAATAAAAACGTCCTAGTGTCATATGCGTAAAATAAAACGAAGTTACTATCTAATTATTATGACTTACTATCTCGTAATTAGGACTTATTATCTCCTAATTGGTACTACCTGTAGTTCCTATTCTTAGTAATAAAAGTCTGTTCAGAATTTGGCATTGTTCCTTTTAGCTCACCTGAGCACAAAGTGCTTGCGAATGAGTTATTATGTTGACCTAATGGTCGGCTGTCACTCCGTCTGTTCGACTTTACGCTCTGTCTAAAAAATGAAAATATAGATAATTACCAACCTTGATAGTTAGGTATGTTTTCATGAAGCGCTGTTCCTATTAACAAAGATTAAACAGACGACGACATACGATGACGTTGGTTACAAACGAAAGGTAAATAGAACACGACTGCTACAACGATTCCGGAGAGGCTTGATAAAACTACATTTTTTTCAAAAACAAACTTTTTTCTACCTGAAATCAGGATTTTAACCTTAACGGAAGCGGATTTATGATGGAAGCAATTTGTGAATCCCAATAAATGGTTTATTTTCTAAACATATATGTAAATGCGTTGAAAGACATGAACATAATTATATGTAAGTGCATTGAAAGACCTGAATACCAACTGTGAAACGTAACAAGCAAATACTTTTCAATAGTATGCATAGTCTTTTCGTATATTTATATTAAAACGTTATAACAAATGTGCGAAGAAAGGTTTAAAGGTTTGTTTTGTAAGAATTGATATTTCAATTTTGAATCCACAAAAAATTCTGCAGTGGCATAAGTATAGAATCTTAAGTTTCAACAGTGACAACAGTGTTTTTCTTGATTTTACTGACATCGAAAAATAGAAATATATATCACATCGACACTAAGTATATATATTCCGCACGTTCTAAAGCACATTGCAATACAACTGAACAGATAGTCATATCACACTGGTTGCTGATGTCCAATGAAAAGTTTAACTGAACACCAAATGTTAAAAATGTTGAACTAAGTCCGTCATTTAAATGATAGACGACGTTTCTTGATCTCGAGCTGTTGCAGGATTTTTCTGTCGTCCGTTTCTGTACCAGAATACAATGAGTCAAACAATATTTACTTGAAAGGGTAGTGCTTCGTTATTATTTGATATTTGTTTTCATTCTACGTAAACTTGCTAATAGCTCATAATTGGCGTGACGATTGTCTGCTTATGTTTGTTATATTTCTGTTTTGTCCGTTTTCATATTGGTATGTCCTAAATTTATATATTAATAAAAATAACGACAAATCTATAGCATCAAGAAAATGAAATGGCTTTTGTCATGAAGTCATAACTATCATATCTGCTTAAAAAATTATCATTTTAGTAGTCGGAATGTGTGAGACTCTGGCACACAATGTTTAGAAAGACATCGGAGTGAGACTTAAGTTGTGACTAAGCATCATTTTGCGTTATCATTTTCATTATCGACAATGTCAACTGATATTATGTATTCTAACACGGCCAGCAAATAACCTACATACATGTAGAGCAAAATCTATCTCGGGTTATTCTGCAATAAACCACTCGCGTGCAATGACGTCATCAGATTCAGGTGCGTTGCATGGTTGTAAAAAGTAGTTACCATTTTTTCTAACACTATTGATACTAGTATGTCGTATTAGAATCGAAATAATAAGTTCACATGTGTGATTTATCGTAGAATAACCCGAGTTTTTCGTTCTTACGCGAAACAATATATCACTCAGGCCTACGGCCTTCGTGATATATTCTTCCGCATAAGAACTCAAAACACGGGTTATTCTACGATAAACAACGTTTGGAAACTTGTTATTTCTTAAGTTTAGAACAAAGAAAAAGGTAATTTCCGTCAAACCTAATATACAAAGTGAACGATATAAAGAGATGCAATCAACTTGTATTTGTGTTACTTTGTACGTGTACATGATGTGTCAAACTATTTTTAAAGTCAAATTCAAGAGTCTCTAAACGACTACTGATTCTTAAAATACTGATACAGCGCTTTTATTTCATCAAGTTAAAATTATTTTTTAGGAACATAATCAGCATTTGTTTCTTTTTTAACTTACGATGAAATATCATCTTATGTTAAATGTTACAACGGGGGTATTTAAAGCTTTACCATTTAAGCCTTTTCTCAAGACTATAACACAGACTCACAGTGGCTATATTTCAACAAACCTTCAAACTTTTCACATTTTCCAAGATGTCGTGGCATTAACTACTGGTTGGATTTACTATTACTGCTAAAAGCGAAACACTGTTTCGCAAGATTTATTTTGCGTCTGCTGCCTACGTACACATCAAAAGTCGACACCATGGTGCCTTATTTAGGAAAATCTCAGCTCAGCTGTAAGATTAAGACAAAATTTTCACATGAATTATTTGATACCATAGCTAAATTTATAACATGGATGAATATTATTTTAGAATGCCATATAAGATCCGTGTTTTTCTGCCGCAGACGATAGATGGAACATTTATAACACATATAAGTTATTTTCATTTTGAGATAAACTACTTTCCATTTACCACGCATTAAGTCTGGCAATCTACAAACAGCAATGATAAATTTTCAGCAGAGAAGACTATTCGTTCCCAAAACGCAGACTCCCCAAACCGCAACACAGCAGTAGACGCATACATGTTTACACGTCCAACAAACACACGTACGTGCAAGCACGCGCACTCGCCCCAGCCCCACTCGTCTAAATACCTACCTACATACATACATACATACACACATAAACACATACATACATACATACGTGATAAAATACATGAAAGGAATGTTATTTAAATATTGTTTTAAATGTTTAAAAGTTGTGAAGAATTACATAGATACTTAATGTGGAACCAAACAAATTGTTCTTTAAATTACAATGCTGAATCAGAAAAGACTATTCGTTCCCGAAACGCAGACTTCCCAAACCGCAACACAGCAGTAGACGCATTAAGTCTTGCAATCTACAAAAAGCAGCAAATGGTTGCATTGGTTAGAATAAAACGGAAGCGGTCCGGTTTCACATCCTGTTGCATTAACATTGATATATCGTAGGTAGGTATGTGGACGGGTTTTGGTTGGGGCGTGTGCACGTGCTTCTTTTGGTATAACATTTCGAAAAGCATTTTGCTGAAATAAGTGTTTGAGCTTCAGTTTATTTAATACCAAACTAGCACTACTGATATATGAATGAAACTTTATCTCTACTATGAACATACAATCAATTTGACAGATATGACAAACTCCTCGCCATGAAATTGACTTGCATTAATACAGCCCCCACTTAATAATATTTTATGCCGCCAAAGAAGTATTTTGTGTTTATAATCGTCACATCAGCACAAAAAGCGGATAACAGAAAAATAATAACTAAAATACAAACTTACGCTTTCTTTACATCTTTTTTACAAATACGATATTCCGCGATAAAGAAATCATCAAGCTCACCTTAAAGAACTTTATCTTAATCAAAGCTCATATCATTTAATACCAGAGAGGTTCAGAAATGATGTGTTATAATGATGCGGTTGTTCTAATAAGAAATCCAGGAATGTTGAAATTACGATTCTTTTTTTCCGTATTTCGTCGCTGAATACATGATCGATTTACTAAAGGCATTAACTTTGCCCGCTTATGCACTTGTTTTCATTTTGAACCTCGTGACTAAATGCTTTGTTACTTATTTGTTTTGAACATGTGTACTTCCATGGTATCACTAATTAAGTTGACACGTAGACAGAAAACTATAGACAAAGGTAACTATTGGTTAGAATAAAACGGAAACGGTCCGACTTCACATCATGTTGCATTAAAGGTCCAATACTAAGGAAAGTGAACATTTTGATTTCTTTTAAAAAGCACAGAAACTATTTCATTTTATTGGAAAATGAAAGTTGGTATGTAGAAATTTGAAATAAATCGCAGTATATGTACAATTATTTTTCTATGAAGTATGAAGAAAGTTAAAAAGGCATGGGGGTCATTCTGTTGATTCATTGAAATTTCAACATAATACACATACATTTCTTTGAGTTCCAAAGACCTTCTGTAAATTTTGACCTGCCAATCTTCATTATTTAGTGTCTTGCAGAAGTCTATGCACTGGCTATGAAAAAAATTGCCAACTCACTTTCTCTTAGTAATGGACCTTTAACATTGATATCGTTTTATTCTGAAATGAACAAAAATGTTTTTTCTGTAACCGAACGATGCTATTTTAAGACATTATTTTTACAAAGGTCAGCCGCGGTTAAATATACGATTAAAATTGTCAGATAGAATATGCTGCAACCTATGAAAATGAACAGAATACAGGAAACTTCACAGACTGTGTAATCAAAAAATAAATGGAACAAATTTGACTGTTCAACATTTATATTCTACAAATTTTTTCAAAGTTTGCTGAAATTATTGCTATGTAGAAGGTTGCATTAAAATAAAGATCACTTCAAATTGTAAATATCAAAATAGATGTGTAAAAAACCTCTTGACTTTGAACGAAGGATAGTGCAAATTATTTATCAAAAGCAAAACTGGCGTCTATCCCATTCACTGCTCGGCTATCAAGTCTAGCATTTATTACATACTAAGTTATCTGACGAATTTGAATGTCCGAATGTCCCTCAGAACACTTGTTTTATGACAGTTAATTCTGATAATGACTTAATGTCTCCCTATCTTTCTCCATATCTTTATGTCTTTATGACAGTGTCCAATTTCATCAATAATTGTTGAAACAGACATAAAAAAATTACATGTCTGACTGACAAATGAGAAAATATAACGCAAGCAGGAAAGGCTTTCTAAATTTCATTAAAACCAGCCTGAAACGGGAAAAGGAAAAGTTGCAGCAGTATTTACTTAAATTACGCACAACATCCGCACACTATAATTTTTACAAATAAAAGATGAAGCTGACTTGTGCTTGTTAGATGTAAATACTTATGTGTGTGCACGTGTCATGAATAATTATTGAAATAGACATGATAGAAATTATTTCTATCAACTGACAAATGTAAAAATATAATACAAGCGGGAAAGGGAGTCTCAATGTCATTGAAACAATTCTTAAACGGGAAAAGCAAAAGTTGCAGAGGTATTTTCTGAAGTAACGCACAACATCCGCATGATATAAATTGTACAAATAAAAGATGAAGCTAAATTGTATCACCATTAATTACTTGTAAGATGTAAATACTTGTGCGTGTACATCCACAGACACACAGAAGTAGCAACAGTTGTCTGGATGCTTCGACCGCTATTTTGTGTATTTAGTTGATAGACTAACTCATCTTGAATATAATCATTCATTTGAAGTTTTGAAGGCTTGATATCATGAGTAAAGTCATTTATTAAACAAGATTAATAACCAAAAAAACATTTTCTGGGGTGTGATATTTTTAACGGATATCGGTTAATATATAACCTCAAAACGAAAATTTAACCAAATGCATTATAACAGGTTTGTCACCTCACACTTGACCAATCTGGAATGCATCCTCCGATTTTTACTTGAAATCACAAAGGTATGAAAAGTAAATATTAGTGAGTTCGTAGAAAGACAAACCAAAAGTGTTTTAAATGCAACAAATGAATGAAGATTTATAAAATATCCAGAAGCAGGATACTGCAGAGCAAAAATCTTTTCTATTTCAATCGGATGTTATTGTGTTATTGACCTACACTTTCATATATTAAATAAACGCTTAGATTATAAATATTGTAAATGTAAGCAGTGGTCGACAGGAATTGATGATCTCGGCC